>NC_086328.1:725000-820559 GCF_036172605.1 Pelobates fuscus | reverse complement strand
TGTATGTGATCTGAGCGCCAATCGGTAGTAATGTGCGCTCAGATCTAAGCTATCTGGGGAAATGTAGAATGTGTATGCTCTAGGTGATAAATGTAACAGTATGTAGTTTTATATCTTTTATTGTCCTTTGTCTTCCATGTGGTTAATGGAGTTTTGCCTCTGTCCTTGAAGATAATTGGATTACTTCCCAATTACCTCCAGGACAGAGAGGAGGGATTGTGAAGCATTGTGGGATTGTAAGCTTGTGATTGGTCAATGTCCAATATGTTTCCCAGTCTTCCATCTGGTCCCCTAGGGGACTGTCCACCAGGTGGGAGACCTGCATAAAAGCTGGGCAGGTAGCCCCAGTAAACCAGATTCTGCTTGACCCTCAAACAAAGTGTCGTCTCGTTCTTGGGGGGAATTGGATTGCATGCTGTTACAGTGGGACTGCAAGGAGTGTAAACTGTTCGTATGGTTTTTCCTTTTCGGCTGTTTAACAGCATTCGTGTGTTTCCTGTTCGGGAGTTGGAGGATTCGTATGGTTCCAGTTCGGGAGATTGGTGATTGCAGTAGCTGCCTGTGCATCTGAAATGGGAATATCGCCTAAACGGTTTTTAACCTCTTGTGTGCAAAACGGTCCGTTACAAGCAGCAATGCTAGGTGTGTGAGGGTATAAAGGGACAGTAATGCTAGGCGTGTGAGGGTATAAAGAGTGATGGGGCTGTAATGGTAGGTGTGTGAGGGTACAAAGAGTGATGGGGCTTTAATGGTAGGCGTGTGAGGGTATAAAGGGTGAAGGGACAGTTATGTTGTTTGTGATCATACATTAAGCACACGAGCTGGGGTGAAGGCAGAATGATGGAGGAGGTGCAGGCACTGGAATACTTGTGAATATTGGCTGATAGTCAAGTGGCAGTGACAGTGCGTGGTTCTGCATCGTATTGATCACCCCATGACGGACATCTCTGCTTACATCTCCCCTCAGTTCCAGTAAAGCCAGTACATGATCATCACTAGGAAGAGAGAAAAGTTATATTCTCACAATCACGATATACTTAGCAAACCTCTTTTATCTCTAGAGCCACATGTTATTCAATCTCCAAGAGGATAAAACCCAGATTACTGACCCAAGAGAGTCTATAAAAAAAGAAAAAACCCACAGACCTGTCACAGCCATGAAATTCTGTGGTATTGTATAATATAACGTAAAAATATTTTATTCTGTAAACTGTCACTTCAGAAGGTACACAGCCACAGTCAAGGGACCAGGGAGGAATTATTCGGAAGAGAGTACGAGGTGGTGGAGGGTGGAGGAGAATTAGAAGGACCAGTTATAGACTGACCATGGAGGTAGCTGGGGGAAGTTGGGATTATAAAGACTGGTCAGAAATTTTACATGGGATTGGGAGAGTAATTGATGATGTTATACAGACAGTTTGAGATTGTTTCATGCCAACACTGTTTTCAGCTCCTACTATTTCAAACCTTATATCTGGAAACATTGTCATTAATCCAGATACTTCTAGACTGAGCAAAGATGGATCCTTCAGAGCAAACAATTCCTGAAGAGACAGAATGAGTGGGATGCAGAGACTTGATTGCTCCAAACCCTAAAGACATGAGGAGTAAAAAAAAAATGTCTGAATTTAACCCCTGCACCTGGAACGTCCATACTCTGCGGTCTGAATTATATAGTCCATATTCACGGTCTGTATTACACCCTGTTCCAAATTATTATGCAAATTATATTTACATCAATTATTTAGGTAAATGAGAAAAATAACAGTCAGCATAATTCTCATGTTATCAACTATTAAGAGCACAATTCAAATTTTATTGAACAAACCTCCTAATGATAACAGTATTTTTTTTAAACATAAACGTACAATGCACTGTTCCAAATTATTACGCACAGTAAGTTTCAAAACACTTTATAGGCTGTAAAGAACTGAAAATTGCCATTTGTTGTGTTTGCAGCATATTTACTGAAATCAAAAGCTATTTCAATCAAACTTATAACAACATTTTAACTTTTTAAACATTTTAACAGGTCACGTTACATTTTAACATAGGACCCCTTATTTGATAGCAGCTTCACAAGTCTTGCATTCATTGAACTTGGGAGTTTTTGGACAGTTTCTGCTTGAATTTGTTTGCAAGCTGTCAGAATAGCCTCCCAGAGCTGCTGTGTGGATGTAAACTGCCTCCCACCCTCATAGATCTTTTGCCTAAGGATGCTCCAAAGGTTCTCAATAGGATTTAGGTCAGGGGAGGATGGAGGCCACATCATAACTTTCTCTCCTTTTATCCCCATAGCAGCCATTGATGCAGAGGTATTCTTTGCAGCATGAGATGGTGCATTGTCATGCATGAAGATGATTTTATTACGGAAGCATAGTTCTTCCTTCTGTACCAGAGAAGAAAGTGGTCAGTCAGAAACTCCACATACTTTGCAGAGGTCATCTTTACACCTTCGGGGACCCTAAAGTGGTCGACCAGCTTTCTTCCCATGATTCCGGTCCAAAACATGACTCCACCACTGCCTTGCTGACGTCGCAGCCTTGTTGGAACAGGGTGGCCGTCCACCAACCATCCACTACTCTATCCATCTGGACCATCCAGGGTTGCACGGCACTCATCAGTGAACAGGACTGTTTGAAAATTAGTCTTCATGTATTTTTCTGCCCAATGCAGCCGTTTCTGCTTGTGAGCATTGGTTAGTGGTGGCCGAATAGAAGGTTTATGCACAGTTGCAAGACTCTGGAGGACTCTACACCTTGATGTCCGTGGGACTCCAGGAGAAATCTTCCTCAATGTGCCTTTATCTACACGAACCAGTCTGTGCTCTGAATCAGTCACAAATATCTTAATAGTGCAATGATCACGCTTAAGTTTTCATGAAATATCTAATGTTGTCATACCTCGTCCAAGGCATTGAACTATTTCACTCTTTTCGGCAGTTCGGCAGCAGAGAGGTCCTTTTTCTTACCCATTTGCATGAAAATGGTGCTCTGCTTAATAATGTGGAACACCCTCCTTTAGTAGTTTTTCCTTAAATTGGGCTCACCTGGCAATCTAATTATCACAGGTGTCAGAGATTGTTTTCAGTGATCAAAAGAGCCCTGAGACACAATGCCATCCATGAGTTAAACTGAAAAACAAAATATTTAATCTTTGTGACACTTAAATAGAATTTGCATAATAATTTGGAACAGGGTGTATATAGTCCATACTCTGCGGCAGGTATTATATAGTCCATACTCTGCGGTCTGTATTATAAAGTCTATACTATGCAGTCCATACTATATAGTCTATTGCAGGGGTAGGCAACCTTTTAGCAGCACTGTGCCGATATAGGATTGTGAGGTCCCGTAGTGTGCCGGCCCTATTTTTTTAAATTGAGGTGTGCATGGTGCCGTATTCTGCTTGTGTTATTTTTACTGTGATTGCTTTGTATCGTTGTATTTGTGCGTATATGTTCATTAGTAGTTTGTGGTATCGTGTATGATAAAAATGAATGTGGGCTGTGTATGAGGGCTGCTTGTGAAATTGTGTGTGTGGATGGATTTGTCGCATTGTGTGTTTGGTAGTGTATGTGTGGGGGCTGTTTGGGGTTTTGCATGTGAGAGGCTGCATGTGGGATTGTGTGCATGTATGTGAATTGTTAATGGTGTTTAGTTTGTGGGGATTGTGTGTATGTTTGTTTGTGGGCTGTTCGTATTATTTGTATGAGGAGGGTTATTCTGCAGCTCTGTGTATATCTAGCAGTATGGGTGGCTTCCCTGGGTTCCAGTGGGGACCAGGCTGGCCAGGTACAGCTCAAGGACAGGAGCTGCAACAGCAGCTGTGGACTGTTCTACTACAGTGTTGATTTCCATTCACAAGTGCTGGAATTAAGTGATCTCCGATAACTTCCTCTACGTGTTGCAATACATAAATTGAGTATTGTCCTTCACCACCTTTTCATATTAACAGATATCTGAAGTTTTACTGGGACTCCTGATAGGCCCGAGCTTGTGCTAGCAGCCTTGAGTTATGTGCATGGCAGTAGTGCCGTAGGTTGCCTACCCCTGGTCTATACTATGCGGTCCATACTATGCAGTCTGTATTATAAAGTCTATACAATGCGGCCCATACTATATGGTCCATACTGTTCACTCACCATCCTACTGAGGGTTGCACTCAGCACCTCAGCATCTGCACACATCCTCTCCGCCAGGAGCTGCCGCTCCCCAGAGTTCTTACACACCAGCTTCCCATGTATCAAGGCTTTGACATACTCAATGATTAACATCCTCTCCGTCTGAGCCCGCAATACCTGCACAGAGAGAATACAACCCTGAGATATCACTGGAACTACAACTCCTGTACAACAAATGGATCTGGCTGGCAGCAGTAACACCTGTTTGAGTGTTTCTGGGGAAAAATGAAACCTAAATATAACTATCCCATCAATGTACAGATAATTCTCTTTGTGCGGGTACCAACAATATCCCAAATTCACAATGCAACATGTTTCCTCGGCTCCTGTGTGCTCTGTCTACCTATCTCTAGGTCTGTGTCTTTCTCTTATCTGCAATCCAATCTGGGCTGTTACCAAGGGCAGCTATTCACATACAATTCCACCTGATATAAGAAACATTGGCTCAGGTAATATCGTTCCTTATATTCTGAATGGGATCTTCTTGGTACATGAAGCTATATTACCTGAGCCAATTTTAAGCAGAATCATTAAAATGTGAGTTGACTTCCTAAAGATTTTAGTTTGGAAAAATCATTTAGTTATTATTCTCCTCCCATATGAGAGTGTACCTACATGTTCACCTTTTAGGGATAATCTAAAAATGTTAAATATCTAGAAAGGATATTATTTATTGACTCACAATTCACTTACAATTGCACTATTGGGACAGAGTGAATCTTTGATCACGATCATACATGTCATTGCACTGTACACTATTCTTTTCGTTTATCTGTGTTGTTTCATATATGGTCATGTCTTGGAATATATAATCATGGAAACAAACCTCCACATGAGTGTTATATCCCAGTTAGGAGGAGCTAGGGCGTAGGGGAGGGTGATATCCCAGGGAGAAGGAGCTAGGGCGTAGGGGAGGGTGATATCCCAGGGAGAAGGAGCTAGGGCATAGGGGAGGGTGATATCCCAGGGAGAAGGAGCTAGGGCGTAGGGGAGGGTGATATCCCAGGGAGAAGGAGCTAGGGCATAGGGGAGGGTGATATCCCAGGGAGAAGGAGCTAGGGCGTAGGGGAGGGTGATATCCCAGGGAGAAGGAGCTAGGGCATAGGGGAGGGTGATATCCCAGGGAAAAGGAGCTAGGGCGTAGGGGAGGGTGATATCCCAGGGAGAAGGAGCTAGGGCATAGGGGAGGGTGATATCCCAGTTAGGAGGAGCTAGTAGGCAGGGGAGGGTGATATCCCAGGGAGAAGGAGCTAGGGCGTAGGGGAGGGTGATATCCCAGGGAGAAGGAGCTAGGGCATAGGGGAGGGTGATATCCCAGGGAGAAGGAGCTAGGGCGTAGGGGAGGGTGATATCCCAGGGAGAAGGAGCTAGGGCATAGGGGAGGGTGATATCCCAGGGAGAAGGAGCTAGGGCGTAGGGGAGGGTGATATCCCAGGGAGAAGGAGCTAGGGCATAGGGGAGGGTGATATCCCAGGGAAAAGGAGCTAGGGCGTAGGGGAGGGTGATATCCCAGGGAGAAGGAGCTAGGGCATAGGGGAGGGTGATATCCCAGTTAGGAGGAGCTAGTAGGCAGGGGAGGGTGATATCCCAGGGAGAAGGAGCTAGGGCGTAGGGGAGGGTGATATCCCAGGGAGAAGGAGCTAGGGCGTAGGGGAGGGTGATATCCCAGGGAGAAGGAGCTAGGGCATAGGGGAGGGTGATATCCCAGGGAGAAGGAGCTAGGGCGTAGGGGAGGGTGATATCCCAGGGAGAAGGAGCTAGGGCATAGGGGAGGGTGATATCCCAGGGAAAAGGAGCTAGGGCGTAGGGGAGGGTGATATCCCAGGGAGAAGGAGCTAGGGCGTAGGGGAGGGTGATATCCCAGTTAGGAGGAGCTAGTAGGCAGGGGAGGGTGATATCCCAGGGAGAAGGAGCTAGGGCGTAGGGGAGGGTGATATCCCAGGGAGAAGGAGCTAGGGCGTAGGGGAGGGTGATATCCCAGTTAGGAGGAGCTAGTAGGCAGGGGAGGGTGATAACCCAGGGATAAGGAGCTAGGGCGTAGGGGAGGGTGATATCCCAGGGAGAAGGAGCTAGGGCGTAGGGGAGGGTGATATCCCAGGGAGAAGGAGCTAGTAGGCAGGGGAGGGTGATAACCCAGGGAGAAGGAGCTAGGGCGTAGGGGAGGGTGATATCCCAGGGAGAAGGAGCTAGGGCGTAGGGGAGGGTGATATCCCAGGGAGAAGGAGCTAGGGCGTAGGGGAGGGTGATATCTCTGACTGGTGGTCTAGCGTGGGTCCTGAATCCCTGCTGATCTTGTGGGGGGCTTGCACATCCAATGGTTACAGAGCTCATGGATGCCTCTCTCGCAGTTTGGCAACCAGCTAGTCACAATGCAAACTGGGAACATCCAACGGCTGTGCTCTGACTCACTAAAGACCACTGGAATACGAAGGAGCCATTAATGGGGTCTGCACCCTCCGCAGGCCAGCACTGATCCTCTCCTCCAAGACATGAAGGAATAAAACTGCCTGCCTGGCCACTGTTCAGTGCTGCACTCTGGGCACGTGCCATACCCTAGGTACCCACATATAACAGCCACGCAGTGAGTAACTCACCTGGCACACAGTCACGCAGTGAGTAACTCACCTGGCACGCAGCCACGCAGTGAGTAACTCACCTGGCACACAGCCACGCAGTGAGTAACTCACCTGGCACACAGTCACGCAGTGAGTAACTCACCTGGCACACAGTCACGCAGTGAGTAACTCACCTGGCACACAGCCACGCAGTGAGTAACTCACCTGGCACACAGCCACGCAGTGAGTAACTCACCTGGCACACAGCCACGTAGCCACGCAGTGAATAACTCACCTGGCACGCAGCCACGCAGTGAGTAACTCACCTGGCACACAGCCACGCAGTGAATAACTCACCAGGCACACAGCCACGCAGTGAGTAACTCACCTGGCACGCAGTCACGCAGTGAATAACTCACCTGGCACACAGGATCCCTGACTTTACACAGATAGTGGCTGAAATTTTCCACCTTGTCACTGATGACGTGGATAATTTCTGAACCCAAAATCCAGGGTCTGGATGGGATCTGCGTGTAGAAAGGCTGCAAACATGGAAAAAGAAAGGATCGCATTAGTGGATGTAAAGGATCTACAGCTGGTTTATTACAGGCTGAGGGTTAGTATTATGTAAACTAACCGGTGTAAAAACTGCAAACTAAAACTAACTAGGGAGGAGGGCGGCAGGTACCGGGGGGAGGAGGGCGGCAGGTACCGGGCAGAGGAGCGCAGCAGGTACCGGGCAGAGGAGCGCAGCAGGTACCGGGCAGAGGAGGACGGCAGGTACCGGGGGGAGGAGGGCGGCATGTACCGGGGGGAGGAGGGCGGCAGGTACTGGGGGGAGGAGGGCGGCAGGTACCGGGGGGTGGAGGGCGGCAAGTACCGGGTGGGAGGAGGATGACAGGTACAGGGCAGGGGAGCGCAGCAGGTACTGGGGGGAGGAGGACGGCAGGTACCGGGTGGGAGGAGGGCGGCAGGTACTGGGGGGAGGAGGGCGGCAGGTACCGGGGGGAGGAGGGTGGCAGGTACTGGGGGGAGGAGGGCGGCAGGTACCGGGGGGAGGAGGGCGGCAGGTACCGGGGGGAGGAGGGCGGCAGGTACCGGGGGGAGGAGGGTGGCAGGTACCGGGTGGAGGAGGACGGCAGGTACTGGGTGGGAGGAGGGCGGCAGGTACCTGGTGGGAGGAGCGCGGCAGGTACCGGGGGGAGGAGGAGGGCAGGTACTGGAGCAGATTGTTTTTCCATGGATTGGTCTCATTCTTCTCCAGTCCAGTTATATTGTGTTCATGCAGCACATTTTATGTATGCCCCATGCCCGCTCTATGTTGGCTGCATTCACCGTTATTATACATCGTTCAGCATTTTGTGGGCAGCACACACATTATATATTATACCTCAACAGAACTACCTCTCTAAATAATGCTTAGAACTTTATATAGGCAGAATATATACGTCAAAATATTTCATTTTTTGTCTGATTGGTTTTAATTCTTTATTATTGAAAGCAGTTAAGCATTAGAGTAAAACATACAAACGCAGAAGTACCATACAAACCAGCATAACATGTCAACATAAAAAAACAACAACAACAACAGGTATCAGCCATTTAAACACCAGGCTTGAGAGCATGTTAGAGATAGGGGGACAAAGAAAGTAATCAGCTAGGTTAATATGTCAGTAATGGATATTAAATCTGAATACAAAAAGAAAAGACAAACAAGGCATAATAAATAAAGAAGGGAAGAGGTCAAACTGCGAATATTAAGAAAGCATAGATTTATGAAGCCAGTAGAAGCGTATGAAAGGTAGTAGGAGCTGTGGTCTAGCAGAACTAGGTCATCCCTGATGGTGTAAGTCCTGGGATAAAACGCACAACAATGGCGGCATCCCATTGATAGGTGGTAGGAACTTCCCGCCACCAAACTTCAGACTCAAAGAAAGTAGGAAGATGTGCTTCCAAAACTCTAGGGATGGAGTTTTATTGCCATTCTTTTCTACCAATGGCTGTTGATGTCCCCACTTACAAGAGAGAATGATGCCATGTAGTGAGTTAGAGTGGCTGACGCCCTAGGACCATCTGCCTGGAGAAGTCCCTACAAAAAGTAAGATGAGAACCTTCAAAGAACAAAGACAGAGAACCTCTTGTGGCCAGCTTTTTCTGAGTCCCTATGGCATTTAGGAAGAATGGGGCCTTTGTGGCTTTGGGAGCTGGAATTAAAAACAATATATAATTTAGAAGAAATTTTGCTGGTTTAGGGCAGAGTAGAGAATATTTGATAGAGTCCTAACCTCAACATCTGAGGAAAGGGATTTAGGGGTGATTATTTCTGATGACTTAAAGGTAGGCAGACAATGTAATAGAGCAGCAGGAAATGCTAGCAGAATGCTTGGTTGTATAGGGAGAGTTATTAGCAGTAGAAAGAGGGAAGTGCTCATGCCATTGTACAGAACACTGGTGAGACCTCACTTGGAGTATTGTACGCAGTACTGTAGACCATATCTCCAGAAGGATATTGATACCTTAGAGATGGATTGCAGGATAAAACTTACCAGGAAAGGTTAAAGGATCTTAACATGTATAGCTTGGAGGAAAGACGAGACAGGGGGATATGATAGAAACATTTAAATACATAAAGGGAATAAACACAGTAAAGGAGGAGACTATATTTAAAAGAAGAAAAACTACCACAACAAGAGGACATAGTCTTAAATTAGAGGGACAAAGGTTTAAAAATAATATCAGGAAGTGTTACTTTACTGAGAGGGTAATGGATGCATGGAATAGCCATCCAGCTGAAGTGGTAGAGGTTAACACAGTAAAGGAGTTTAAGCATGCGTGGGATAGGCATAAGGCTATCCTAACTATAAGATAAGGCCAGGGACTAATGAAAGTATTTAGAAAGTTGGGCCGAATGGTTCTTATCTGCCGTCACATTCTATGTTTCTATGTTGAGGCAGCAAGTGTAGAGAAGAGATGACAGAGATAATGTGGTAATTCTTCTTTGGGAACTCCCCTCATTCCAATGTTTTGGACCCTGGCCATATCCTCCAGTGTTGCTGTATGAGCATGTAAGTCAGTGCAGTTATTTTGTAGATAGCTCCCTATGGTTTCTTCAATGCGTCAATGCGGACGGTCAGTGTGGCTACTTCCTCCTTGACTACTGCCATGTCAGCTTGAAACTTTGTATGCATATCATGCAGTAAGGCTTTGGTATCGACCTTTGTGGATGGGCCGATTGTTTGGATTAACCTTCATATGGGGTATAGCCCTCTAATAAAGCAGATTAGTATGGCCCCATGTTAGGAGAAACCGTTTATGAAACTCCAATATCTTGATTTCCTCTGCATGCAGGATTGGAAGGTCAATCTATGGTTCTGAACAGCGGTAAGAATCACTAAAAATGTACATCTGTCTCGGCAAAGTTCTGTCTCCACCCCTTCCTCTATGATGCTCTATCTACTGCTTATATTTTATTTTATTTTGATGCATATAGCAACGATATCATTTTCATGTATATACAGTCTTTATCATATCAAAGGCAAGGACACAGTAACCCTCTGTTTAAAAGGATCTATAATATAAGATATTATACAAGGAGGGGTAGGTATATAGAATAATTCTTAGGATTCTAAAAATTTCTCTATTACAAAAAAAAGAGAGATTTCATACAGAATAACTTAAACAGTTACTCTGTGGAAGAAGAATGCATCTCGGGGCATCCCAGTACAGTGGGAATCAGTCTATTTTTATTTAAACCACCAGCTCATTTGCATATTTCTGAGTTTGGTAGAATATAAAATTAACTGAACGCAAGAACAAATAATTAATAAATGAGCATTCATCATCTTCGTGTTTTAGTTAAGAGAAGCAGAAGAAGGTTAGCATCTGATTAATACACACCCTTCACGCCTAAAACATGTGGGTTAGTCCAAACTCTGATGATACCTGCAGCTCCATCTGTAGCTCCTCCAGGAGAAGGTGACAGGCCTTCTTCTGAGTCTTTCCAAGTGATGTCTGCAGACAAGGTCCAGCTTTTCTGTACAAGGAGTCACTAGGGCTCTCTGACTGCAGGTATGACATAGAAGAACTGCAGGCAACACAATGACCAGATTAACAAACATAACTCTATAACTAATAGAAAATGAAACACTAATAAATACTCATTCTAAGAGTAAACATTGTTATATTTTATAGAATGTTTTATGAATTTATACATTTTTTGTATTTTTTTTTTGTATTTTGTATTGTAGCTCCTCAGATTGGTGGGAGGGGAGCTGTCTGCACAGAAAGCGTTTAGTATAATAACACACTAATCAGTCTCTAAGGAGGGCTTCTGAAACCAAGGTGGACGGACGGGCAATAATTTCACCAGAACATGCTATGAAACCATATAGGTCAAACATTAGAAGGTGCATGTCAAACAACCAAAGAGAGTTATGGTGTAGATAATGCATGGCATTAAGTGGGCCTGAACAAAATGGTAACATTACTGAATATACAATGGCCAAGATCTCATATTAAAAAAATAAATTAAAAAAAGTCAAAACCTAGACATGGGGTGCCCAAAAGATAGCTCCCCAGATGGTGGAAAACTACAACTCCCATGATGCTTTGTGTGTCTTTGCACAATTTTAGAATTTCAAGACATCATGGAAGTTGTAGTTTTCCACCATCTGGGTAGCTACCTTTTGGGCACCCCATGTCTAGGTTTTGACTTTTTTTTTTTTTAATATGAGACCTTGGCCACTGTATACTCTTGTATTAGTTAGGTTCATGTGATTATAATGATGTGAGTCATTATCTAGACATTGCGTAGTATTGGATGGATGCAAGTCATTATCTAGACCAGGCATAGGCAACCTTCGGCTCTGCAGATGTTTTGGACTACACCTCCCATGATGCTTTGCCAGCATTATGTGTGTAAGAGCATTATGGGGGATGTAGTCCACAACATCTGGAGAGCCGAAGGTTGCCTATCCCTGATCTAGACATTGCATAGTATTGGATGGATGCGAGTCATTGTCTAGACATTGCGTAGTATTGGATGGATGCGAGTCATTGTCTAGACATTGCGTAGTATTGGATGGATGTGAGTCATTGTCTAGACATTGCATAGCATTGGATGGATGCGAGTCATTATCTAGACATTGCGTAGTATTGGATGGATGCGAGTCATTATCTAGACATTGCGTAGTATTGGATGGATGCGAGTGATTGTCTAGACATTGCGTAGTATTGGATGGATGCGAGTGATTGTCTAGACATTGCATAGTATTGGATGGATGCGAGTCATTGTCTAGACATTGCGTAGTATTGGATGGATGCTAGTCATTGTCTAGACATTGCGTAGTATTGGATGGATGCGAGTCATTATCTAGACATTGCATAGTATTGGATGGATGCGAGTCATTGTCTAGACCAGGGGTAGGCAACCTAAGGCACGTGTGCCACGCACGGCACTCAAGGTATCTTTGCATGGCACTCAAGGCTGCTAGAGCCAAACAGGCCTCTATGGCCTATCAGGAGTCCCAGTGGAACTTCAGATATCTGCTAATGAGAAAAGGTGCATTGCAGCACGTAGAGGTAGTGATCTCAGACCACTTCCTCCCAGCACTTGTAAATGGGAATCCACACTGGAGTAGAGCAGCCTGCAGCAGCTATCACAGATCCTGCCCTTGACCTGTACCTGGCCATGACGGTCCCCACTGGACCCCAGGGAAGGCATCCACATCCCCTCATACTAATAATACAAACAGCTCACACACAGACACACACACAGTCCGCACAAATAAAACACCACTAACAAACAAAATACACACATAACACCACAAGCAGCCTCTCACATGCAATATCCCACCAAACTCACTATGTGATATATCATCCACAAACACAATTCCACAAGCAGCCCCCATACACAGCCGACATTCATAGGTATCAAACACAATACCACAAACTACTCATGAATATATACACTATAATAGCTCATATACACACAAATACAATACAAACAACGACATTATAAAAAAAAAACAAGCAGACTACGGCAACATACACACCTCAATTTCAAAAAACTAGGACCGGCACGCTACGGGACTTGACAATCTTATTTTGGCACAGTACTGCTAAAATGTTGCCTACCCCTGGTCTAGACATTGCGTAGTATTGGATGGATGCGAGTCATTGTCTAGACATTGCATAGTATTGGATGGATGCGAGTCATTATCTAGACATTGCATAGTATTGGATGGATGCGAGTCATTGTCTAGACATTGCGTAGTATTGGATGGATGCAAGTCATTGTCTAGACATTGCGTAGTATTGGATGGATGCGAGTCATTGTCTAGACATTGCATAGTATTGGATGGATGCGAGTCATTATCTAGACATTGCATAGTATTGGATGGATGCGAGTCATTGTCTAGACATTGCGTAGTATTGGATGGATGCAAGTCATTGTCTAGACATTGCGTAGTATTGGATGGATGCGAGTCATTGTCTAGACATTGCGTAGTATTGGATGGATGCGAGTCATTGTCTAGACATTGCGTAGTATTGGATGGATGCGAGTCATTATCTAGACATTGCGTAGTATTGGATGGATGCGAGTCATTGTCTAGACATTGCGTAGTATTGGATGGATGCGAGTCATTATCTAGACATTGCATAGTATTGGATGGATGCGAGTCATTGTCTAGACATTGCGTAGTATTGGATGGATGCGAGTCATTATCTAGACATTGCGTAGTATTGGATGGATGCGAGTCATTATCTAGACATTGCATAGTATTGGATGGATGCGAGTCATTATCTAGACATTGCGTAGTATTGGATGGATGCGAGTCATTGTCTAGACATTGCGTAGTATTGGTTGGATGCGAGTCATTATCTAGACATTGCGTAGTATTGGATGGATGCGAGTCATTGTCTAGACATTGCGTAGTATTGGATGGATGCGAGTCATTATCTAGACATTGCATAGTATTGGATGGATGCGAGTCATTATCTAGACATTGCATAGTATTGGATGGATGCGAGTCATTATCTAGACATTGCATAGTATTGGATGGATGCGAGTCATTGTCTAGACATTGCGTAGTATTGGATGGATGCGAGTCATTGTCTAGACATTGCGTAGTATTGGATGGATGCGAGTCATTGTCTAGACATTGCGTAGTATTGGATGGATGCGAGTCATTATCTAGACATTGCGTAGTATTGGATGGATGCGAGTTATTATCTAGACATTGCATAGTATTGGATGGATGTGAGTCCTTATCTAGACATTGCGTAGTATTGGATGGATGCGAGTCATTATCTAGACATTGCATAGTATTGGATGGATGCGAGTCATTATCTAGACATTACGTAGTATTGGATGGATGTGAGATAGGGTTTAGATGTTGTATGCCCCTCTATAGATGAAGGTCAGAATTTAGATATTTCATATAATTAAGAGTTACATATTGACTAGTGTGGACAATAGTCACTGCAGCTCCTGCTCTTCGTGATCCAGGAAATTAAGGCCACTTGGTGAGAGGTAACAATGCGGTGTCCACGATGACACCGAATAAGCTGAAACTTTTGCAAGCCCACAGTGTGAAATTACTACTCAGCAAGGTGGGTGTAGCACTCTGGTCTCAGCCTACATGGCCTCTCACACGTACCTTCATGGCACAGCAGGACAGGCAGTGGCTGACTCCAGACTGTGCAGAAGGCCTTTACAAATCTCCAGTGCCATGGGGACAGCTCTAGTTCTGTCTCCTGGCTATAGACCTGCTAACAGTTTAAACGATGTGTCTCAAGACTTACAATAGCCCAGTTTAACTTCCATGTCTCCTTCCTTATCAATGCAACTATTCAGTCTTAAACAACATAGAGTACAAAAGGTGCGCTGTGCCTTTAAATAATATACAAAGTTATAAAGTGCAAGTGATAGTGCACTATAAAGTGCTAACAATGATAATGCCCACAATAGTAAATATATATATATAAAATGTAACTCACAGTGCACTATAAAGTGCAGAAAGGATAAATAACTGAGTGGAAAATCAGTGCACAAGTGAAAAAATAGTAAATAAGCTTACAGTAATCTTTTACAATAACCTTCTTCCCAATTAAAGGACCACTATAGGCACCCAGACCACTTCAGCTCAATGAAGCGGTCTGGGTGCCAGGTCCATCTAGGGTTAACCCTGCCTGCTGTAAACATAGCAGTTTCAGAGAAACTGCTATGTTTACCTATGGGTTAATCCAGCCTCTAGTGACTGTCTCATTGACAGCCGCTAGAGGCGCTTCCGCGCTTCTCACTGTGATTTTCACAGTGAGAAGATGCCAGCGTCCATAGGAAAGCATTGAGAATGCTTTCCTATGGACTGGCTGAATGCACGCGCGGCTCTTGCTGCGCATGCGCATTCAGCCGATGACGGCCAAAGGAGGAGAGTTCCCTGCGCCGAGGGAGCCCGGCGCTGGAGAAAGGTAAGTGTTTAACCCCTTCCTCCCCCTTCAGCCCGGCGGGAGGGGGGCCCTGAGGGTGGGGGCACCCTCGGGGCACTTTAGTGCCAGTTAAACGAGTATGTTTTCCTGGCACTATAGTGGTCCTTTAATATTCTTTACAATTTTAATTACATCTGTGGAATCTTCCAAGTACGATGGCATTTCCTTAACTAGATTTTGCAACCACATTTCTACGGACTTCGAAAGATTAGCAGAAATAGATTTGAATGGAACACAGAGGGGAGCAGAGGGATGACGTAGGACATGGTGTTGAACGCCGGTGTGGCGATATGAAGAGAGGTGGAAGCTAGATGGTGAATTGCAACAACCTCAAACTGTAGTGAAAGCAAAGTCCGAGAAAGATCAAGAAAGAATGTTTTATCGTGAGAACAACAGAGAAATTAGCCGTCAAATAATCCTGTCTTGCTGATACTCAAGCTAGTTACAAAGAAACACGTGAGGAGGAACATGCCAGACGCAAAGGCGCAATATAGCAGAGTGAACTCCACTTCAGGTGAACACAGCTTTGAAACACAGTAAGGCAAGCATGTCAAACTCGTGGCCCACAAGGACCATCTTTGCGGCCTGGCGAGCCGCGAGTACATGCTGGTGTTATAGCAGTGTAGGCACCTGCTTTCCCCACATTGCAGGAGCCTGTTTTGCTAACACTTACCCGGCTGGGGAGCAAGGGAGCTCAGTGTTCCAGCTCCTCGCTGCTCCCTCGCACACACTGACTGATATGAAGCCGGGCGCCGAAATATGACATCATATTCCGGCACCACTAAACCGTGCGCGGGAGCAGTGAGGAGCAGATAGAAGGACCCAGGGAGATACCCCCCATTGGCTCCAAAAGGTAGGGAGCAATAAAGAAAAGTATGTGTGTGCAAGAATATGTGAGTGTATGTGTGTCTGTGTCAGTGTGTGTCTGTCTGTCTGTCAGTGAGTATGTGTGTGTGTCTGTCAGTGAGTGTGTCTGTCTGTGAGTATGTGTAAGCGTCTGTCAGGGAGTGTGTGTGTGTGTCTGTCAGTAAGTATGTGTGTGTGTGTGTGTGTGTGTCAGTGAGTGTGTGTGTTAGTGTGTGTGTCTGTCAGTGTGTGTGTGTGTGTGTGTGTGTTAGTGTGTGTGTCAGTGGGAGGATCAGATGTTTATTGTTTTTCGATTTTCTTTTGCTTTTCTTTATTGTTTTTTTGTTTTGTTTTGTTTTTTTCCTTTCCTCTTTGATACTGGAGGACGACATTAAGACAACTAGATGCAATTTAAAGATAAAGGACTACTAAATAAAAATGGCACCATAAAAACCCTCTTCAGTAGATAAATCAGAGAAAAATAAACCAATCAGTGTTTATTACTCACCTAAGTCCGACATTAATAAATTAGTGTCACAAAGGAGATCCCTCTCACGTATCCCTAGAGAAGGACCCAACGTAATAAGCCCTGATGATAATCCAACAGTCCCAGACAGAGAAGTAATTACTAAACAAAGTTTATTAGCAATAATGGAGGAATTTTATGCAAAATTTAAAAATGATCAAATATGTCTGATTTGATCAAGGAGATCTCTGCCTTGAACACAAAAATTGGGTCTCAAGAAGGAGACATTGTTAAAGCTAGAGGGGAGATGCAGGGCCGGATTAACATAGGGGCTGATGGAGCTGCAGCTCCAGGCCCAGGCCCATGGAATAGGCCCATTTAAAAAAAAAATTCTTTTTTTTTTTTTTACACATTACTCTTAGGTTTGCCACCTCACTGGTATTTTACTGGCACAGCCGGTATTTGAGGCTGCCTGGCCGTGCCAGTATTGCAGTAATACCGGCAATACAAATGCAGGTATTTTTCTCAGAATAAATGGAGATTACTCTGCAATACCAGCACTGTGTGTGGAGAGAGGCAGGGATAGGCGGTTACAGCATATCCCTGCCTCTCTCTACTACTTACTGATCCATGGGGGAGCAGCTACACAGCACAGAGTCCAGACAGCATCTCTACAGCTCAGGTAAGTGAGGGATGGGGGGAAAGGCAGCAGGGACACATGGGGACACTGAGACACTAGGGGACACTGAGACACTAGGGGACACAGACACTAGGACACACTGAGACACTAGGACACATGGGGACACAGACACTGGGAGACCTGGAAACACTGAGACACTTGGGGACACTGGAAAACATGGGGACACAGACACTAGGGGACACTGAGACACATGGGGACGCTGTGAGACATAGGGACATTGGGAGGCACTGAGACATTGGGACACAGAGACACTATGTCCCCATTTCTCCCAGTGTCCCCAAGTGTCTGTCTCCCAGCCAGTGTCCCCTAGTCTCCCAGTGTTTGTGTTCCCATGTCTGTGTCCCTAGTGTCTTAGGGTCCCCAAATGTTTCAGTGTCCCCATGTCTCCCAGTGTCTGTGTTCTTAGTGTCTCAGTGTGCCTAGTGTCCCCATGTCTCCCAGTGTCCCTATATGTCCCAGTGTCCCCATGTCTATGTCCACAACTGTCCCCATGTCTCCCAGTATCCCCAAGTCTGTCTCCCAGCCAGTGTCCCCAGTGTCCCCTAATCTCCCAGTGTCCCCTAATCTCCCAGTGTCCCCTAATCTCCCAGTGTCCCCTAATCTCCCAGTGTCTGTGTCCCTAGTGTCTCAGTGTCCCTAGTGTCTCAGTGTCCCTAGTGTCTCAGTGTCCCAATTTCTCCCAGTTTCCCTAAATGTCTCAGTGTCCCCATGTCTTTGTGTCCCCGGGTCTTTCAGTGTCCCCATGTCTCTTAGTGTCCCTGGGTCTCTCAGTGTCCCCATGTCTCACTGTGTCCCCATGTCTCACTGTGTCCCCATGTCTCACTGTGTCCCCAGTATCCTAGTGACACGGGGACACACTGAGACATGGGGACACTGGGAGACTAGGGGTCTGGATGACATGGGGACACTCACATTGTGATACATAGGGACACTGATACACTGGGTGACTTGCGAGACTGAGACACTGGGAGCAATCCATCTATACAGCAGAATCAAACTGTGAGTAGTTTGTTGGTGATTTTACAGAATTTTCTCTGATGTCACTCCTTGTGATTATACAAATTATTAAGGCTGGTATTTATTTTCAAAAAAGGTGGCAACCCTAACTACTCTTCACATACTCTTGCTTAAAGGAGCACTATAGGGTTAGGAACACAATCATGTATTTCTGACCCTATTATGTTAAAACAACCACCCTGGCCCCTTCTTGACTCCCTAAATATAGTAAAATATGCTGCTGGATCTGCCTCTGAACTGACTGTCTGCTGACATCATCAGAAGTGGTGGTCTGAGCAAATTACAATACTTCCCCATAGGATTGGCTGAGACTGTCAACTAGGCAGATCAGGGGCAGAGCCAGCACAAGTTCAACATAGCCCTGGCCAATCAGCATCTTCTCATAGAGATGCATTGAATCAATGCATCTCTATGAGGGAAGTTCAGTGTCTGCATGCAGAGGGTGGAGACACTGAATGGCAGTGCTGCACACTAGGCAGTACTGCCACAGGAAGCACCTCTAGCAGCCATCTAATGAGTGGCCAGTGGAGTTATTTTCTCTGAAAAGACAGTGTTTACTGCAAAAGGCCTGAATGGAATGATTCTACTTACCAGAACAAATACAATAAGCTTTAGTTTTTCTGGTGACTACAGTGTCCCTTTAAGTTTGGAAGCTTAAGAGGGATGTATGTGAACAAAACTTGTGTGGACTGGCTGACAATAAAATTAGTTTAGATAATGCAGACTTTGGTTTCTCTAACACTGTGGCATGTCCCCTTTCTTTTACACTCACTACATACACCTTTTCTCTGTCCCAGACTATATACCAGGAACTTCTGCCTGCTAGTAAGAAGGTAAGGAGACAAGTGGACCAGCGAGTGCTAGGGGACAGTCCTTAGAAAGCATGGAGTTAGCGCATCATTAGACACATTTATGTCAAGCTCAGGGTGCTGCCTGCATAGTATGCCCTTAGTTGGACAGCCTGCATTATTGGCGGGCAGCCTGACATGCATTCATGCCAGGCTGTCCTTCAAATTCTTTGGACAGACATGCCCCCTTTTTGGGCATGTTCTCCCCTTTTGGCAGTTCTGGTTACGTGATTCGCACCAGTGGCCCACCCTTTTACCCCGTCCATTGACTTCCTGCTTCACTGGACACTGCTGTTAGGGGGTATGGATTTACTTGAAAGATGAAAGCATAAATTAGAGAGAGATTAGCATAGAGTATGTGTTTTCTTATAGCTGAATCCTATGAGTTTCCCTCCAGCACCATCTCCATCAGACACATGACGCTTGGGAGGTATGACTGTTTTAGTGTTTTTGGTCGATAAGATTCCGTAATTAGGCCCATCATAATTGTCAGCACCAGGCCCAGTGTGCTCTTAATCCAGCCCTGCTTATGACCTATTGCAGATCTCGTTGATTTTGCAGAAGGGGATGATGGATCCATACTGACTGTAGGGTTAAGAACATTAAAAAAAATAGGTAATGTATTCCCAGCCCAAACATTTTGATGATTATAAAAGATAAGTAAATTATCTTACCTGCAGAGCGTTAAGAACAGCCTAATAGAGCACTGTATCTTTAACCCCTTAAGGACCAAACTTCTGGAATAAAAGGGAATCATGACATGTCACACATGTCATGTGTCCTTAAGGGGTTAAAGGGAAAGGAAACGAGCGTTTTTTAAGCTGAATACCGCCATTTCAAATTTCCCGCTCTGTACCTTTAAAGGATCGCACATGCGCACGTTGGTCGCGAGACCGCAAAACCGCCATTTTGGAAAAGGGCAAAAATCACTCTGAGTCCGGTTGTGCGCATTGCGCATGTGCGGGCGTCTTACCGTTCTGCTGATCGTCTGATCGAGGTCTGCAGCACTCACAGGGCACCAGAGGATTCCAACAGCCTGGGGAACTAACCACCCAGGCTCCCAGGGGTTCCCAACTCCTTGGAGATTGGGCTACATGTGCCTGGGCTTCCTGAGGAGGGAGGCTGACCTCCACAGGGACAAGACCATATCAAACATGGTCAGGTGAGCAAAAATATATAAATAAATTATTCAGACAAACTGAGAGAAATAAAAAATATATATAACCGTCCTAGGGCTAGGAGGACAGGGAAAGACTGAGGTGAGGAGGATACTGGGGTACCTTATATACTAGGGGAAGGTAGGCTTAATTGTTTAATTGATTGTGTTTCCTGTCCTGAGGGTTAGAGGGAGGAGCTAAACCCATATGTTAAAGGACCACTCTAGGCACCCAGACCACTTCAGCTTAATGAGGTGGTCTGGGTGCCAGGTCCTTCTAGGGTTAACCCATTTTTTAATAAACATAGCAGTTTCAGAGAAACTGCTATGTTTATGAATGGGTTAAGCCTTCCCCCTATGTCCTCTAGTGGCTGTCTCATTGACAGCCGCTAGAGGCGCTTGCGTGCTTCTCACTGTGATTTTCACAGTGAGAGCACGCCAGCGTCCATAGGAAAGCATTATGAATGCTTTCCTATGTGACCGGCTGAATGCGCGCGCAGCTCTTGCCGCGCGTGCGCATTCAGCCGACGGGGAGGAGAAGAGGAGGATCGGAGGAGGAGAGCAGGAGGAGATCTCTCCGCCCAGCGCTGGAAAAAGGTAAGGTTTAACCCCTTTCCCCTTTCCAGAGCCGGGCGGGAGGGGGTCCCTGAGGGTGGGGGCACCCTCAGGGCACTCTAGTGCCAGGAAAACGAGTATGCTTTCCTGGCACTAGAGTGGTCCTTTAAATGCTGCCATGATCAGCCAGGAAAGAGCTATATCACTTTATGTTAAATAAAGAGAGAATTTCTACTTATCCAACAACTATCCGGATCATCTACCATACTCCAGTCCTCAGTTATAGGGAGTTATAGGACCAAGCAGACTTCCCCTGCTCTCTCCTTGTGAGTTAATTATTATTATTATTATATTCATTTACAGATCTTTCATATGGAAGTGTTGCAGTATTACACTATATTTTTTCCCTTTCTATTTATTTGCATTGTTTCATCTTATCCCTGGGAGAATACCAAGCGACTCCGGGGTTGTAAGATTACTGTAAGCTTTTTTACTATATTTTCATTTATGCACAGGTTTTCCACTCAGTTATTTATCCTTTCTGCACTTTATACTACACTGTGAGTTGCATTTTATATATATATATATATTTACTATTGTGGGCATTATCATTGTTAGCACTTTATAACTTTGTATATTTTTTAAAGGCACAGCGCACCTTTTGTACTCTATGGTTTTCTTTTCATATGTTATTTTCTAAAACAATAAGTGCCGTTCACTCGACATTCCATGTGAAATCTTATACCATTTATATACATGTATACGCAGACATTTCTTACTTAAGTCTGGATTTTCCACATTACATAGAAAAAAAAAAAAGGATGTCAAAAAGAAAAATAGAGTTTTCCATATTGTAGTTTAGGGACCTACCTTAGAGCCAGGCAGCCATTTATCGTAGCTATCAGGTAGGGTATATAAAATGGTGGGACCGTTCTGTCTCTCATGTGCTCAATTCCGTATTTTATGAGAGCCTCTCGTAACCTGAAATGTATAACAAGCTTACAGACACAGAGAGTGGAAATAACCAGTCTGGACTTTTACTTCCACCGATTATTCTACAAGGCTCCTTAAAAGCCGTGCAGGCAAACCGTACAAGAAAATTATTTTTTTAATCAGTCAATAAATAAAAAAAAAATTACAAAATGTAATTTGTGTTATAAAACCAATCACTGTATTAGCTGTATATGGGATGGATTCCCGGTGTGATAGGACCAGTCACTGTATTAGCTGTATATGGGATGGATTCCCGGTGTGATAGGACCAGTCACTGTATTCGCTGTATATGGGATGGATTCCCGGTGTGATAGGACCAGTCATTGTATTAGCTGTATATGGGATGGATTCCCAATGTGATAGGACCAGTCACTGTATTAGCTGTATATGGGATGGATTCCCAGTGTGATAGGACCAGTCACTGTATTAGCTGTATATGGGATGGATTCCCAATGTGATAGGACCAGTCACTGTATTAGCTGTATATGGGATGGATTCCCGGTGTGATAGGACCAGTCACTGTATTAGCTGTATATGGGATGGATTCCCGGTGTGATAGTACCAGTCACTGTATTAGCTGTATATGGGATGGATTCCCGGTGTGATAGGACCAGTCACTGTATTAGCTGTATATGGGATGGATTCCCGGTGTGATAGGACCAGTCACTGTATTCGCTGTATATGGGATGGATTCCCGGTGTGATAGGACCAGTCACTGTATTAGCTGTATATGGGATGGATTCCCGGTGTGATAGGACCAGTCACTGTATTAGCTGTATATGGGATGGATTCCCGGTGTGATAGGACCAGTCACTGTATTAGCTGTATATGGGATGGATTCCCGGTGTGATAGGACCAGTCACTGTATTAGCTGTATATGGGATGGATTCCCGGTGTGATAGGACCAGTCACTGTATTAGCTGTATATGGGATGGATTCCCGGTGTGATAGGACCTGTCATTGTATTAGCTGTATATGGGATGGATTCCCGGTGTGATAGGACCAGTCACTGTATTAGCTGTATATGGGATGGATTCCCGGTGTGATAGGACCAGTCACTGTATTAGCTGTATATGGGATGGATTCCCGGTGTGATAGGACCAGTCACTGTATTAGCTGTATATGGGATGGATTCCCGGTGTGATAGGACCAGTCACTGTATTAGCTGTATATGGGATGGATTCCCGGTGTGATAGGACCTGTCATTGTATTACCTGTATATGGGATGGATTCCCGGTGTGATAGGACCAGTCACTGTATTAGCTGTATATGGGATGGATTCCCGGTGTGATAGGACCTGTCACTGTATTAGCTGTATATGGGATGGATTTCCGGTGTGATAGGACCAGTCACTGTATTAGCTGTATATGGGATGGATTCCCGGTGTGATAGGACCAGTCATTGTATTAGCTGTATATGGGATGGATTCCCGGTGTGATAGGACCAGTCACTGTATTAGCTGTATATGGGATGGATTCCCGGTGTGATAGGACCAGTCATTGTATTAGCTGTATATGGGATGGATTCCCGGTGTGATAGGACCAGTCACTGTATTAGCTGTATATGGGATGGATTCCCGGTGTGATAGGACCAGTCATTGTATTAGCTGTATATGGGATGGATTCCCGGTGTGATAGGACCAGTCACTGTATTAGCTGTATATGGGATGGATTCCCGGTGTGATAGGACCTGTCACTGTATTAGCTGTATATGGGATGGATTTCCGGTGTGATAGGACCAGTCACTGTATTAGCTGTATATGGGATGGATTCCCGGTGTGATAGGACCAGTCATTGTATTAGCTGTATATGGGATGGATTCCCGGTGTGATAGGACCAGTCACTGTATTAGCTGTATATGGGATGGATTCCCGGTGTGATAGGACCAGTCATTGTATTAGCTGTATATGGGATGGATTCCCAGTGTGATAGAACCAGTCATTGTATTAGCTGTATATGGGATGGATTCCCGGTGTGATAGGACCAGTCATTGTATTAGCTGTATATGGGATGGATTCCCGGTGTGATAGGACCTGTCATTGTATTACCTGTATATGGGATGGATTCCCGGTGTGATAGGACCAGTCATTGTATTAGCTGTATATGGGATGGATTCCCGGTGTGATAGGACCAGTCACTGTATTGGCTGTATATGGGATGGATTCCCAGTGTGATAGGACCAGTCATTGTATTAGCTGTATATGGGATGGATTCCCGGTGTGATAGGACCAGTCATTGTATTAGCTGTATATGGGATGGATTCCCAGTGTGATAGGACCAGTCATTGTATTATCTGTATATGGGATGGATTCCCGGTGTGATAGGACCAGTCACTGTATTAGCTGTATATGGGATGGATTCCCGGTGTGATAGGACCAGTCACTGTATTAGCTGTATATGGGATGGATTTCCGGTGTGATAGGACCAGTCACTGTATTAGCTGTACATGGGATGGATTCCCGGTGTGATAGGACCAGTCACTGTATTCGCTGTATATGGGATGGATTCCCAATGTGATAGGACCAGTCATTGTATTAGCTGTATATGGGATGGATTCCCGGTGTGATAGGACCAGTCATTGTATTAGCTGTATATGGGATGGATTCCCGGTGTGATAGGACCAGTCACTGTATTAGCTGTATATGGGATGGATTTCCGGTGTGATAGGACCAGTCACTGTATTAGCTGTACATGGGATGGATTCCCGGTGTGATAGGACCAGTCACTGTATTCGCTGTATATGGGATGGATTCCCAATGTGATAGGACCAGTCATTGTATTAGCTGTATATGGGATGGATTCCCGGTGTGATAGGACCAGTCACTGTATTAGCTGTATATGGGATGGATTCCCGGTGTGATAGGACCAGTCACTGTATTCGCGGTATATGGGATGGATTCCCAATGTGATAGGACCAGTCACTGTATTAGCTGTACATGGGATGGATTCCCGGTGTGATAGGACCAGTCATTGTATTAGCTGTATATGGGATGGATTCCCAGTGTGATAGGACCAGTCATTGTATTAGCTGTATATGGGATGGATTCCCGGTGTGATAGGACCAGTCATTGTATTAGCTGTATATGGGATGGATTTCCGGTGTGATAGGACCAGTCACTGTATTAGCTGTACATGGGATGGATTCCCGGTGTGATAGGACCAGTCATTGTATTAGCTGTATATGGGATGGATTCCCAGTGTGATAGGACCAGTCACTGTATTAGCTGTACATGGGATGGATTCCCGGTGTGATAGGACCAGTCACTGTATTAGCTGTATATGGGATGGATTTCCGGTGTGATAGGACCAGTCACTGTATTAGCTGTACATGGGGTGGATTCCCGGTGTGATAGGACCAGTCATTGTATTAGCTGTATATGGGATGGATTCCCAGTGTGATAGGACCAGTCACTGTATTAGCTGTATATGGGATGGATTCCCGGTGTGATAGGACCAGTCACTGTATTAGCTGTATATGGGATGGATTCCCGGTGTGATAGGACCAGTCATTGTATTAGCTGTATATGGGATGGATTTCCGGTGTGATAGGACCAGTCACTGTATTAGCTGTACATGGGATGGATTCCCGGTGTGATAGGACCAGTCACTGTATTAGCTGTATATGGGATGGATTCCCGGTGTGATAGGACCAGTCACTGTATTCGCTGTATATGGGATGGATTCCCGGTGTGATAGGACCAGTCACTGTATTAGCTGTATATGGGATGGATTCCCAATGTGATAGGACCAGTCACTGTATTAGCTGTATATGGGATGGATTCCCGGTGTGATAGGACCAGTCACTGTATTAGCTGTATATGGGATGGATTCCCGGTGTGATAGTACCAGTCACTGTATTAGCTGTATATGGGATGGATTCCCGGTGTGATAGGATCAGTCACTGTATTAGCTGTATATGGGATGGATTCCCGGTGTGATAGGACCAGTCACTGTATTCGCTGTATATGGGATGGATTCCCGGTGTGATAGGACCAGTCACTGTATTAGCTGTATATGGGATGGATTCCCAATGTGATAGGACCAGTCACTGTATTAGCTGTATATGGGATGGATTCCCGGTGTGATAGGACCAGTCACTGTATTAGCTGTATATGGGATGGATTCCCGGTGTGATAGTACCAGTCACTGTATTAGCTGTATATGGGATGGATTCCCGGTGTGATAGGACCAGTCACTGTATTAGCTGTATATGGGATGGATTCCCGGTGTGATAGGACCAGTCACTGTATTCGCTGTATATGGGATGGATTCCCGGTGTGATAGGACCAGTCACTGTATTAGCTGTATATGGGATGGATTCCCGGTGTGATAGGACCAGTCACTGTATTAGCTGTATATGGGATGGATTCCCGGTGTGATAGGACCAGTCACTGTATTAGCTGTATATGGGATGGATTCCCGGTGTGATAGGACCAGTCACTGTATTAGCTGTATATGGGATGGATTCCCGGTGTGATAGGACCAGTCACTGTATTAGCTGTATATGGGATGGATTCCCGGTGTGATAGGACCTGTCATTGTATTACCTGTATATGGGATGGATTCCCGGTGTGATAGGACCAGTCACTGTATTAGCTGTATATGGGATGGATTCCCGGTGTGATAGGACCAGTCATTGTATTAGCTGTATATGGGATGGATTCCCGGTGTGATAGGACCAGTCACTGTATTAGCTGTATATGGGATGGATTCCCGGTGTGATAGGACCAGTCATTGTATTAGCTGTATATGGGATGGATTCCCGGTGTGATAGGACCAGTCACTGTATTAGCTGTATATGGGATGGATTCCCGGTGTGATAGGACCAGTCATTGTATTAGCTGTATATGGGATGGATTCCCGGTGTGATAGGACCAGTCACTGTATTAGCTGTATATGGGATGGATTCCCGGTGTGATAGGACCTGTCACTGTATTAGCTGTATATGGGATGGATTTCCGGTGTGATAGGACCAGTCACTGTATTAGCTGTATATGGGATGGATTCCCGGTGTGATAGGACCAGTCATTGTATTAGCTGTATATGGGATGGATTCCCGGTGTGATAGGACCAGTCACTGTATTAGCTGTATATGGGATGGATTCCCGGTGTGATAGGACCAGTCATTGTATTAGCTGTATATGGGATGGATTCCCGGTGTGATAGGACCAGTCACTGTATTAGCTGTATATGGGATGGATTCCCGGTGTGATAGGACCAGTCATTGTATTAGCTGTATATGGGATGGATTCCCGGTGTGATAGGACCAGTCACTGTATTAGCTGTATATGGGATGGATTCCCGGTGTGATAGGACCTGTCACTGTATTAGCTGTATATGGGATGGATTTCCGGTGTGATAGGACCAGTCACTGTATTAGCTGTATATGGGATGGATTCCCGGTGTGATAGGACCAGTCATTGTATTATCTGTATATGGGATGGATTCCCGGTGTGATAGGACCAGTCACTGTATTAGCTGTATATGGGATGGATTCCCGGTGTGATAGGACCAGTCACTGTATTAGCTGTATATGGGATGGATTTCCGGTGTGATAGGACCAGTCACTGTATTCGCTGTATATGGGATGGATTCCCAATGTGATAGGACCAGTCATTGTATTAGCTGTATATGGGATGGATTCCCGGTGTGATAGGACCAGTCATTGTATTAGCTGTATATGGGATGGATTCCCGGTGTGATAGGACCAGTCACTGTATTAGCTGTATATGGGATGGATTTCCGGTGTGATAGGACCAGTCACTGTATTAGCTGTACATGGGATGGATTCCCGGTGTGATAGGACCAGTCACTGTATTCGCTGTATATGGGATGGATTCCCAATGTGATAGGACCAGTCATTGTATTAGCTGTATATGGGATGGATTCCCGGTGTGATAGGACCAGTCACTGTATTAGCTGTATATGGGATGGATTCCCGGTGTGATAGGACCAGTCACTGTATTCGCGGTATATGGGATGGATTCCCAATGTGATAGGACCAGTCACTGTATTAGCTGTACATGGGATGGATTCCCGGTGTGATAGGACCAGTCATTGTATTAGCTGTATATGGGATGGATTCCCAGTGTGATAGGACCAGTCACTGTATTAGCTGTATATGGGATGGATTCCCGGTGTGATAGGACCAGTCATTGTATTAGCTGTATATGGGATGGATTTCCGGTGTGATAGGACCAGTCACTGTATTAGCTGTACATGGGATGGATTCCCGGTGTGATAGGACCAGTCACTGTATTCGCTGTATATGGGATGGATTCCCAATGTGATAGGACCAGTCATTGTATTAGCTGTATATGGGATGGATTCCCGGTGTGATAGGACCAGTCACTGTATTAGCTGTATATGGGATGGATTCCCGGTGTGATAGGACCAGTCACTGTATTAGCTGTACATGGGATGGATTCCCGGTGTGATAGGACCAGTCATTGTATTAGCTGTATATGGGATGGATTCCCGGTGTGATAGGACCAGTCATTGTATTAGCTGTATATGGGATGGATTCCCAGTGTGATAGGACCAGTCACTGTATTAGCTGTATATGGGATGGATTCCCGGTGTGATAGGACCAGTCATTGTATTAGCTGTATATGGGATGGATTTCCGGTGTGATAGGACCAGTCACTGTATTAGCTGTACATGGGATGGATTCCCGGTGTGATAGGACCAGTCATTGTATTAGCTGTATATGGGATGGATTCCCGGTGTGATAGGACCAGTCACTGTATTAGCTGTATATGGGATGGATTCCCGGTGTGATAGGACCTGTCACTGTATTAGCTGTATATGGGATGGATTTCCGGTGTGATAGGACCAGTCACTGTATTAGCTGTATATGGGATGGATTCCCGGTGTGATAGGACCAGTCATTGTATTAGCTGTATATGGGATGGATTCCCGGTGTGATAGGACCAGTCACTGTATTAGCTGTATATGGGATGGATTCCCGGTGTGATAGGACCAGTCATTGTATTAGCTGTATATGGGATGGATTCCCGGTGTGATAGGACCAGTCACTGTATTAGCTGTATATGGGATGGATTCCCGGTGTGATAGGACCAGTCATTGTATTAGCTGTATATGGGATGGATTCCCGGTGTGATAGGACCAGTCACTGTATTAGCTGTATATGGGATGGATTCCCAGTGTGATAGAACCAGTCATTGTATTAGCTGTATATGGGATGGATTCCCGGTGTGATAGGACCAGTCATTGTATTAGCTGTATATGGGATGGATTCCCGGTGTGATAGGACCTGTCATTGTATTACCTGTATATGGGATGGATTCCCGGTGTGATAGGACCAGTCATTGTATTAGCTGTATATGGGATGGATTCCCGGTGTGATAGGACCAGTCACTGTATTGGCTGTATATGGGATGGATTCCCAGTGTGATAGGACCAGTCATTGTATTAGCTGTATATGGGATGGATTCCCGGTGTGATAGGACCAGTCATTGTATTAGCTGTATATGGGATGGATTCCCAGTGTGATAGGACCAGTCATTGTATTATCTGTATATGGGATGGATTCCCGGTGTGATAGGACCAGTCACTGTATTAGCTGTATATGGGATGGATTCCCGGTGTGATAGGACCAGTCACTGTATTAGCTGTATATGGGATGGATTTCCGGTGTGATAGGACCAGTCACTGTATTAGCTGTACATGGGATGGATTCCCGGTGTGATAGGACCAGTCACTGTATTCGCTGTATATGGGATGGATTCCCAATGTGATAGGACCAGTCATTGTATTAGCTGTATATGGGATGGATTCCCGGTGTGATAGGACCAGTCATTGTATTAGCTGTATATGGGATGGATTCCCGGTGTGATAGGACCAGTCACTGTATTAGCTGTATATGGGATGGATTTCCGGTGTGATAGGACCAGTCACTGTATTAGCTGTACATGGGATGGATTCCCGGTGTGATAGGACCAGTCACTGTATTCGCTGTATATGGGATGGATTCCCAATGTGATAGGACCAGTCATTGTATTAGCTGTATATGGGATGGATTCCCGGTGTGATAGGACCAGTCACTGTATTAGCTGTATATGGGATGGATTCCCGGTGTGATAGGACCAGTCACTGTATTCGCGGTATATGGGATGGATTCCCAATGTGATAGGACCAGTCACTGTATTAGCTGTACATGGGATGGATTCCCGGTGTGATAGGACCAGTCATTGTATTAGCTGTATATGGGATGGATTCCCAGTGTGATAGGACCAGTCACTGTATTAGCTGTATATGGGATGGATTCCCGGTGTGATAGGACCAGTCATTGTATTAGCTGTATATGGGATGGATTCCCGGTGTGATAGGACCAGTCACTGTATTAGCTGTACATGGGATGGATTCCCGGTGTGATAGGACCAGTCATTGTATTAGCTGTATATGGGATGGATTCCCAGTGTGATAGGACCAGTCACTGTATTAGCTGTACATGGGATGGATTCCCGGTGTGATAGGACCAGTCACTGTATTAGCTGTATATGGGATGGATTTCCGGTGTGATAGGACCAGTCACTGTATTAGCTGTACATGGGATGGATTCCCGGTGTGATAGGACCAGTCATTGTATTAGCTGTATATGGGATGGATTCCCAGTGTGATAGGACCAGTCACTGTATTAGCTGTATATGGGATGGATTCCCGGTGTGATAGGACCAGTCACTGTATTAGCTGTATATGGGATGGATTCCCGGTGTGATAGGACCAGTCATTGTATTAGCTGTATATGGGATGGATTTCCGGTGTGATAGGACCAGTCACTGTATTAGCTGTACATGGGATGGATTCCCGGTGTGATAGGACCAGTCACTGTATTAGCTGTATATGGGATGGATTCCCGGTGTGATAGGACCAGTCACTGTATTCGCTGTATATGGGATGGATTCCCGGTGTGATAGGACCAGTCACTGTATTAGCTGTATATGGGATGGATTCCCAATGTGATAGGACCAGTCACTGTATTAGCTGTATATGGGATGGATTCCCGGTGTGATAGGACCAGTCACTGTATTAGCTGTATATGGGATGGATTCCCGGTGTGATAGTACCAGTCACTGTATTAGCTGTATATGGGATGGATTCCCGGTGTGATAGGACCAGTCACTGTATTAGCTGTATATGGGATGGATTCCCGGTGTGATAGGACCAGTCACTGTATTCGCTGTATATGGGATGGATTCCCGGTGTGATAGGACCAGTCACTGTATTAGCTGTATATGGGATGGATTCCCAATGTGATAGGACCAGTCACTGTATTAGCTGTATATGGGATGGATTCCCGGTGTGATAGGACCAGTCACTGTATTAGCTGTATATGGGATGGATTCCCGGTGTGATAGTACCAGTCACTGTATTAGCTGTATATGGGATGGATTCCCGGTGTGATAGGACCAGTCACTGTATTAGCTGTATATGGGATGGATTCCCGGTGTGATAGGACCAGTCACTGTATTCGCTGTATATGGGATGGATTCCCGGTGTGATAGGACCAGTCACTGTATTAGCTGTATATGGGATGGATTCCCGGTGTGATAGGACCAGTCACTGTATTAGCTGTATATGGGATGGATTCCCGGTGTGATAGGACCAGTCACTGTATTAGCTGTATATGGGATGGATTCCCGGTGTGATAGGACCAGTCACTGTATTAGCTGTATATGGGATGGATTCCCGGTGTGATAGGACCAGTCACTGTATTAGCTGTATATGGGATGGATTCCCGGTGTGATAGGACCTGTCATTGTATTACCTGTATATGGGATGGATTCCCGGTGTGATAGGACCAGTCACTGTATTAGCTGTATATGGGATGGATTCCCGGTGTGATAGGACCAGTCATTGTATTAGCTGTATATGGGATGGATTCCCGGTGTGATAGGACCAGTCACTGTATTAGCTGTATATGGGATGGATTCCCGGTGTGATAGGACCAGTCATTGTATTAGCTGTATATGGGATGGATTCCCGGTGTGATAGGACCAGTCACTGTATTAGCTGTATATGGGATGGATTCCCGGTGTGATAGGACCAGTCATTGTATTAGCTGTATATGGGATGGATTCCCGGTGTGATAGGACCAGTCACTGTATTAGCTGTATATGGGATGGATTCCCGGTGTGATAGGACCTGTCACTGTATTAGCTGTATATGGGATGGATTTCCGGTGTGATAGGACCAGTCACTGTATTAGCTGTATATGGGATGGATTCCCGGTGTGATAGGACCAGTCATTGTATTAGCTGTATATGGGATGGATTCCCGGTGTGATAGGACCAGTCACTGTATTAGCTGTATATGGGATGGATTCCCGGTGTGATAGGACCAGTCATTGTATTAGCTGTATATGGGATGGATTCCCGGTGTGATAGGACCAGTCACTGTATTAGCTGTATATGGGATGGATTCCCTGTGTGATAGGACCAGTCATTGTATTAGCTGTATATGGGATGGATTCCCGGTGTGATAGGACCAGTCACTGTATTAGCTGTATATGGGATGGATTCCCGGTGTGATAGGACCTGTCACTGTATTAGCTGTATATGGGATGGATTTCCGGTGTGATAGGACCAGTCACTGTATTAGCTGTATATGGGATGGATTCCCGGTGTGATAGGACCAGTCATTGTATTATCTGTATATGGGATGGATTCCCGGTGTGATAGGACCAGTCACTGTATTAGCTGTATATGGGATGGATTCCCGGTGTGATAGGACCAGTCACTGTATTAGCTGTATATGGGATGGATTTCCGGTGTGATAGGACCAGTCACTGTATTAGCTGTATATGGGATGGATTCCCGGTGTGATAGGACCAGTCACTGTATTCGCTGTATATGGGATGGATTCCCAATGTGATAGGACCAGTCATTGTATTAGCTGTATATGGGATGGATTCCCGGTGTGATAGGACCAGTCATTGTATTAGCTGTATATGGGATGGATTCCCGGTGTGATAGGACCAGTCACTGTATTAGCTGTATATGGGATGGATTTCCGGTGTGATAGGACCAGTCACTGTATTAGCTGTACATGGGATGGATTCCCGGTGTGATAGGACCAGTCACTGTATTCGCTGTATATGGGATGGATTCCCAATGTGATAGGACCAGTCATTGTATTAGCTGTATATGGGATGGATTCCCGGTGTGATAGGACCAGTCACTGTATTAGCTGTATATGGGATGGATTCCCGGTGTGATAGGACCAGTCACTGTATTCGCGGTATATGGGATGGATTCCCAATGTGATAGGACCAGTCACTGTATTAGCTGTACATGGGATGGATTCCCGGTGTGATAGGACCAGTCATTGTATTAGCTGTATATGGGATGGATTCCCAGTGTGATAGGACCAGTCACTGTATTAGCTGTATATGGGATGGATTCCCGGTGTGATAGGACCAGTCATTGTATTAGCTGTATATGGGATGGATTTCCGGTGTGATAGGACCAGTCACTGTATTAGCTGTACATGGGATGGATTCCCGGTGTGATAGGACCAGTCACTGTATTCGCTGTATATGGGATGGATTCCCAATGTGATAGGACCAGTCATTGTATTAGCTGTATATGGGATGGATTCCCGGTGTGATAGGACCAGTCACTGTATTAGCTGTATATGGGATGGATTCCCGGTGTGATAGGACCAGTCACTGTATTCGCGGTATATGGGATGGATTCCCAATGTGATAGGACCAGTCACTGTATTAGCTGTACATGGGATGGATTCCCGGTGTGATAGGACCAGTCATTGTATTAGCTGTATATGGGATGGATTCCCAGTGTGATAGGACCAGTCACTGTATTAGCTGTATATGGGATGGATTCCCGGTGTGATAGGACCAGTCATTGTATTAGCTGTATATGGGATGGATTTCCGGTGTGATGGGACCAGTCACTGTATTAGCTGTACATGGGATGGATTCCCGGTGTGATAGGACCAGTCATTGTATTAGCTGTATATGGGATGGATTCCCAGTGTGATAGGACCAGTCACTGTATTAGCTGTACATGGGATGGATTCCCGGTGTGATAGGACCAGTCACTGTATTAGCTGTATATGGGATGGATTTCCGGTGTGATAGGACCAGTCACTGTATTAGCTGTACATGGGATGGATTCCCGGTGTGATAGGACCAGTCATTGTATTAGCTGTATATGGGATGGATTCCCAGTGTGATAGGACCAGTCACTGTATTAGCTGTATATGGGATGGATTCCCGGTGTGATAGGACCAGTCACTGTATTAGCTGTATATGGGATGGATTCCCGGTGTGATAGGACCAGTCATTGTATTAGCTGTATATGGGATGGATTTCCGGTGTGATAGGACCAGTCACTGTATTAGCTGTACATGGGATGGATTCCCGGTGTGATAGGACCAGTCACTGTATTAGCTGTATATGGGATGGATTCCCGGTGTGATAGGACCAGTCACTGTATTCGCTGTATATGGGATGGATTCCCAATGTGATAGGACCAGTCACTGTATTAGCTGTATATGGGATGGATTCCCGGTGTGATAGGACCAGTCACTGTATTAGCTGTATATGGGATGGATTCCCGGTGTGATAGGACCAGTCACTGTATTAGCTGTATATGGGATGGATTCCCGGTGTGATAGGACCAGTCACTGTATTAGCTGTATATGGGATGGATTCCCGGTGTGATAGGACCAGTCATTGTATTAGCTGTATATGGGATGGATTTCCGGTGTGATAGGACCAGTCACTGTATTAGCTGTACATGGGATGGATTCCCGGTGTGATAGGACCAGTCACTGTATTAGCTGTATATGGGATGGATTCCCGGTGTGATAGGACCAGTCACTGTATTCGCTGTATATGGGATGGATTCCCAATGTGATAGGACCAGTCACTGTATTAGCTGTATATGGGATGGATTCCCGGTGTGATAGGACCAGTCACTGTATTAGCTGTATATGGGATGGATTCCCGGTGTGATAGGACCAGTCACTGTATTAGCTGTATATGGGATGGATTCCCGGTGTGATAGGACCAGTCACTGTATTAGCTGTATATGGGATGGATTCCCGGTGTGATAGGACCAGTCACTGTATTAGCTGTATATGGGATGGATTTCCGGTGTGATAGGACCAGTCACTGTATTAGCTGTATATGGGATGGATTCCCAATGTGATAGGACCAGTCACTGTATTAGCTGTATATGGGATGGATTTCCGGTGTGATAGGACCAGTCACTGTATTAGCTGTATATGGGATGGATTCCCGGTGTGATAGGACCAGTCACTGTATTAGCTGTATATGGGATGGATTTCCGGTGTGATAGGACCAGTCACTGTATTAGCTGTATATGGGATGGATACCCGGTGTGATAGGACCTGTCACTGGATTAGCTGTATATGGGATGGATTCCCAATGTGATAGGACCAGTCACTGTATTAGCTGTATATGGGATGGATACCCGGTGTGATAGGACCTGTCACTGTATTAGCTGTATATGGGATGGATTCCCAATGTGATAGGACCAGTCACTGTATTAGCTGTATATGGGATGGATACCCGGTGTGATGGGAGCAGTCACTGTATTAGCTGTATATGGGATGGATACCCGGTGTGATGGGACCTGTCACTGGATTAGCTGTATATGGGATGGATTCCCAATGTGATAGGACCAGTCACTGTATTAGCTGTATATGGGATGGATACCCGGTGTGATGGGACCTGTCACTGTATTAGCTGTATATGGGATGGATACCCGGTGTGATAGGACCAGTCACTGTATTAGCTGTATATGGGATGGATTCCCGGTGTGATAGGACCTGTCACTGGATTAGCTGTATATTGGAAGGATATTTCTTACCAGACCAGGCAGTTATCCATCTCGTGCACAGCTGCTGTCCTCACCCGGCTCTCTAGACCTGTGCCCAAAGCCGAGGCCAGCCCAATGTTTTCTGAGAGCATCTGAAATACAATGTGTAGCTTGTATGAAAGGTCTCCATGAGACAGCAGACATGTCGTTATTGTAGATACCGTGTTGTTTTAATTTCATTTGAGAAATAGTAAAATAAAAGTAAAGTTAGTGTTTCGGCTCCCAGTTAGCCTTTTAGCAGTTTGGAGTGATTTAAGATAAGCAATTTTAAGCTTTGCCAGAGCCTATAAATTTTGGTTCAACTTCAACTTTTCGTCAATTTTAAAAACGTTTTCATTGAAAAAATTTAAATCTGCGATTCAATATAATTTATCAAGCATTTATTAACCCTCATCAAAATTAACAGCAAAAAGCTGTTGATAAACGGGTTTTCATTCATAAAAAACTCTACTAAACAGTAAGAGCATGTCCATGAGAGAGCGTGTGTAATGGCTGAGTGTTGCTTGTGGCTGAGAGCTGTTGAGTGGGATGCAGAGTGTGTCTGTGTATCATATATGAAGTACCTGTGTATGTGCATATCTGGATGTGTCTTTTTTTGGTGGTGATTGTGACAAGTGTGACATGGTAAGAAGTGTGTGAGGGGGAGTGACAGTATATGAGGAGGCTGTGTTAAATACAGTCTCCCTGCACTGTAACGCCATTTACATTTTTATATAAAGAGGCATTTGTGCAGGAAGGGGGAGGGGTAGGAAATACATCCCCTAGTGGTCCAGTCGATTGCTTGGTAGTCTGGTGGGATCCTTGGTGGTCCAGTTCAGAACTGCATGAACCACGGACAACCAGGGAAGGAGGTTTACCAACTCCACCATTGCTGGGGCAAGAGGGGGCTTGCTTGGTTGTCTTATGGGTATTCTGGCTCTGGGTATGAATACTAAACAGTGAACAGCCAGTAGCTGCTCACTGTAGTTAAAAAAACAAAAAAAACTAGTGACTGGGCAGCTATTGCTTAACAGATACCCCCCATGTCCCAACTGTGCTCAGTAATCAAAATCTATATGGTGCAGACCATAGCAGTGGCAAAGTATGTAAATGGTGACAATTTATCTTTGCCAATTTCATGGCTAAAATTCATGCATAATTATTAAGGGCAAAACAGCTGTATCTACACATGAACAACTGCGAGAATTATTATTATAATTTATCTAGTGTAATGTGTTCCACCGAATCTGACTGATATTTGAACCTGAATTTAATAGTTCTAAATCAGTGACATTACCATTGCTCTAACAGCCAATATTGATGCAAAACATTTAAAAATACAAATTCATAGAATATGTACACATATCAAAGTAAATTGACAAACTAGTCTAACTGAAAGAAACACATCACTCGTTGACATCATCTACACCCAATAAAAGGAAATCAGCATTACATGGAGGAGCTTTTATCATGGAGCCTCAGCAGCATCGGGGACAACAAGGCAGGGCTGGCCAGTCACAGAGCCGCTAATATCATACGCCAGAGTCTTTATTTTTACATCTCTCTTAGATTCCATACAGGACTCCTGAGATTGGACGACATTCTGAAGGATGGTTTGGAGCCATTGTCTCCAAGGATCTGGAATGGTGCAGATGTTACGTTCCCTACATTTTCTAGAATCTGGAAGTTTCCAGAGGACTGAAAGTGTTTTGAGTGGAATATCTCAGTCCACCTTCTCCAGGGTTCTGTGACATTCCCTCACTGCCCTTAGGACTCCCTGTCAGATGTTCATATCCTTATCCTCAACCAATGAAGGCTGGCTAACGTTGAAGAGGTGAGTATAGCCCAGTGTCCAGGGAGCCAAAAGCTGCTTTAAAGGAACCACAGCACTTCCACTCTCCCAATGGAAATCTGAGATCACCAACGATATATTGCAACTGCACACAAACTATTTTACGCGTTTGTAATAAATTTAGAATTTTATTTCTACCAGTCGACCCATTTATATAGTACAGCTAGTCAAAATTTGGATGATATTAAATCAAGTCAAAGTTCTAAAAACATGTAAAATGTCAGCCAACCTGCCCCTCCCAGGAACAAGCAAACTGGTAGCCAGACACTGTTCCGGCTAGACTGTCCCTCCCATGAACAAGAAACTGGCACCTAGACACTGTGCCGGCTAGATTGTCCCTGCCAAGAACAAGCATACTGGCATCTAGAGACACTGTGCCGGGTACACTGCCCCTCTTAGGAACAAGTAAACCAGCACATATTCCTGGGAGGGGCAGTCTAGCTGGTACAGTGTCCAAGCAAACTAGCACCTAGACACTGTGCCGGCTAGACTGTCCCTCCCAAGAACACGCATACTGGCACCTAGAGACACTGTGCCGGGTACACTGCCCCTCTAGGAACTAGCACATATTCCTGGGAGGGGCAGTCTACCTGGCACAGTGTCCAAGCAAACTGGCACCTAGACACTGTGCCCAAGCCTTGAACAGCAATCATCACAAGTAATGTGTGTAAAATTAACATTGTAAAAATTCTCACTTGCATGATCAGTTGCTGTAGACTGGAAATGAAGAGCCCGTCCTGGTCTTTATCAGGCTCCTGCTCCCTGAACCAGTCTGCATACTCTGCTTCCAGTGCTTTCTGCATCCACTGACTCAAGCAAGCCTGAAAAATAGTGAGATAGGATGAAATATCTACACCTAATCTATCCCTACCTACAGGCTTTCATCCAGAGAGATGTCCCCAAAATTCAATAAGAAACATCCACTAAATCAAGAGATGTCTCCATCACCATTTATTACATTTTCAGGTGAGATAATCTACTGGATCCAGAGAGATGTCCCCACCATTTAATGCATTCTATGTGAGAATCCACTGGATCCAGAGAGGTCCCCACCATTTAATGCATTCTATGTGAGAATCCACTGGATCCAGAGAGATGTCCCCACCATTTAATGCATTCTATGTGAGAATCTACTGGATCCAGAGAGATGTCCCCACCATTATTGCATTCTATGTGAGAATCCACTGGATCCAGAGAGATGTCCCCATCATTGTTGCTTTCTATGTGAGAATCCACTGGATCCAGAGAGATGTCCCCACCATTTAATGCATTCTATGTGAGAATCCACTGGATCCAGAGAGATGTCCCCACCATTTAATGCATTCTATGTGAGAATCCACTGGATCCAGAGAGATGTCCCCACCATTTAATGCATTCTATGTGAGAATCCACTGGATCCAGAGAGATGTCCCCACCATTTAATGCATTCTATGTGAGAATCTACTGGATCCAGAGAGATGTCCCCACCATTTAATGCATTCTATGTGAGAATCCACTTTATCCAGAGAGATGTCCCCACCATTTAATGCATTCTATGTGAGAATCCACTGGATCCAGAGAGATGTCCCCACCATTTAATGCATTCTATGTGAGAATCCACTGGATCCAGAGAGATGTCCCCACCATTTAATGCATTCTATGTGAGAATCCACTGGATCCAGAGAGATGTCCCCACCATTTAATGCATTCTATGTGAGAATCCACTGGATCCAGAGAGATGTCCCCACCATTTAATGCATTCTATGTGAGAATCTACTGGATCCAGAGAGATGTCCCCACCATTATTGCATTCTATGTGAGAATCCACTGGATCCAGAGAGATGTCCCCATCATTGTTGCTTTCTATGCGAGAATCCCCTGGATCCAGAGAGATGTCCCCATCATTGTTGCATTCTATGTGAGAATCTACTGGATCCAGAGAGATGTCCCCACTATTTAATGCATTCTATGTGAGAATCCACTGGATCCAGAGAGATGTCCCCACCATTTAATGCATTCTATGTGAGAATCTACTGGATCCAGAGAGATGTCCCCACCATTTAATGCACTCTATGTGAGAATCCACTGGATCCAGAGAGATGTCCCCACCATTTAATGCATTCTATGTGAGAATCCACTGGATCCAGAGAGATGTCCCCACCATTTAATGCATTCTATGTGAGAATCCACTGGATCCAGAGAGATGTCCCCACCATTTAATGCATTCTATGTGAGAATCCACTGGATCCAGAGAGATGTCCCCACCATTTAATGCATTCTATGTGAGAATCCACTGGATCCAGAGAGATGTCCCCACCATTTAATGCATTCTATGTGAGAATCCACTGGATCCAGAGAGATGTCCCCACCATTTAATGCATTCTATGTGAGAATCCACTGGATCCAGAGAGATGTCCCCACCATTTAATGCATTCTATGTGAGAATCCACTGGATCCAGAGAGATGTCCCCACCATTTAATGCATTCTATGTGAGAATCTACTGGATCCAGAGAGATGTCCCCACCATTTAATGCATTCTATGTGAGAATCCACTGGATCCAGAGAGATGTCCCCACCATTTAATGCATTCTATGTGAGAATCCACTGGATCCAGAGAGATGTCCCCACCATTTAATGCATTCTATGTGAGAATCCACTGGATCCAGAGAGATGTCCCCACCATTTAATGCATTCTATGTGAGAATCCACTGGATCCAGAGAGATGTCCCCACCATTTAATGCATTCTATGTGAGAATCCACTGGATCCAGAGAGATGTCCCCACCATTTAATGCATTCTATGTGAGAATCCACTGGATCCAGAGAGATGTCCCCACCATTTAATGCATTCTATGTGAGAATTCACTGGATCCAGAGAGATGTCCCCACCATTTAATGCATTCTATGTGAGAATCCACTGGATCCAGAGAGATGTCCCCACCATTTAATGCATTCTATGTGAGAATCCACTGGATCCAGAGAGATGTCCCCACCATTTAATGCATTCTATGTGAGAATCTACTGGATCCAGAGAGATGTCCCCACCATTATTGCATTCTATGTGAGAATCCACTGGATCCAGAGAGATGTCCCCATCATTGTTGCTTTCTATGCGAGAATCCCCTGGATCCAGAGAGATGTCCCCATCATTGTTGCATTCTATGTGAGAATCTACTGGATCCAGAGAGATGTCCCCACTATTTAATGCATTCTATGTGAGAATCCACTGGATCCAAAGAGATGTCCCCACCATTTAATGCATTCTATGTGAGAATCTACTGGATCCAGAGAGATGTCCCCACCATTTAATGCACTCTATGTGAGAATCCACTGGATCCAGAGAGATGTCCCCACCATTTAATGCATTCTATGTGAGAATCCACTGGATCCAGAGAGATGTCCCCACCATTTAATGCATTCTATGTGAGAATCCACTGGATCCAGAGAGATGTCCCCACCATTTAATGCATTCTATGTGAGAATCCACTGGATCCAGAGAGATGTCCCCACCATTTAATGCATTCTATGTGAGAATCCACTGGATCCAGAGAGATGTCCCCACCATTTAATGCATTCTATGTGAGAATCCACTGGATCCAGAGAGATGTCCCCACCATTTAATGCATTCTATGTGAGAATCTACTGGATCCAGAGAGATGTCCCCACCATTTAATGCATTCTATGTGAGAATCCACTTTATCCAGAGAGATGTCCCCACCATTTAATGCATTCTATGTGAGAATCTACTGGATCCAGAGAGATGTCCCCACCATTTAATGCATTCTATGTGAGAATCCACTGGATCCAGAGAGATGTCCCCACCATTTAATGCATTCTATGTGAGAATCTACTGGATCCAGAGAGATGTCCCCACCATTTAATGCATTCTATGTGAGAATCCACTGGATCCAGAGAGGTCTATCATTCACTGTCTTTTAAGTCAGTGCTAACACTGCTAAATAAAGGGGCCACTTGTGCTCGCACTTACCCTAACACTGCGAGTGTAGCGATTCAGTTGCTCTTCCATGATTTCGGGAGAAACAAGAGGTCCCAACTCAGACAAATCCACCTCAGACGCTAGATCGGGATGGGCCATCAAATCCTCACTGCAAAATAGAAACAAAAGCAGTCCATTGTGTTTAACACCATTTAAAACGTAAACATTTTTTTGGGTGAAACGAATGACATCCAGATAACTTTCCTTTATCCATACGCATGTAAAATAAGCAGACCCCAGATATGTACATGAACATGTTTTCGGTTTACCTAGGGTACACATTCAGAATCCAGTGAAGCACAAAGTATAGGGATGGGTGAGTAAGGTCAATGTTCAAAATATCACGAGCGTGGCGGGAGACAGCTCGGTGGCACATTAAAGCCACAGTTCGGCTCAGTTCATAATGTGGTGGAACACATGGTGTTAGTATCGAGCTCACCGCCTGCAATTCTGCCAACAACCTATCCTGCAGCTCCTGGAGATGACATGCAAGGCCTGCAGGACTGACACTTTCCTCATCTAGGCTCGACGGCAGCAGCCTTTCACACACCCCTCTTTCAAATGTTTGGAAGAAACTTTCCCTCCAACGCTTGGGCCGCCCTGATGTTGGTGATCCTCCTGACATTACTAAATCCAAAGACTCCTCGCGTTCAATGATTCGGACAGCCGACACTAACAGAGTTGGATCTGAACATGCCAAGCTCAACGATGAACTGGCTAGTGAGAATATGGTTTGACCCAGCTCTTCGCTTAGATTCTGTACCCCAGCAAAAAACTGCTCTACTAGTTCTGTGGCATCTCCTCCATTCTCAGCAGCTGAAAGCGGTCCCACTCTTTGTAGTCTGTACAGCACATCATCCCGCAGACTTTCCAGATCACGCAGGTTGACATGAGCCTCCAGGAGACGTTGTCTCTCAATCAGAACATGTGTCTGGGACAGCAGCTCAGGAACTGTGAACAGGAAGGAACAACGCAAGTCAGAGAATGCAGGAATTAGGTGTGGACTCCTAACATTTCTCCTTTTTCTTTGGCAGATTTGCCCATTTGATTCCATAGTCCCGCTTGCCTTTAGAAAATACAAACTATAACGCTTTCACATGATTCACAGTTCACAATAAATCCCCGTTTAGCTCTCCCTCTGCTCTGACACTGGACTTCACCAAGTTTAAGGTTTTTCTCCCCCCTATCCTCACTGCAGCTCCCCACACCTCCTATAACACACACTGCCTGAGCAGCACACTCACTGCAGCTCCCCACACCTTCTTTTTTTTTTTTTTTTTTTTTTTTTTAATTAACAATATTCATTTTTTTAAAAAGTATTCATAGACTATTTTATAGCTATTTCAGTGTAAAAAAAAATGCAACATAACTTTATAATCATCGTTGCGTAGAAAGAACAAAGATGGCATATAAACGTATGTAATTATTCAAACCATGACCTATAAAATAGTAGCAATAGTCATAAATTATGGAGGTAGTCATTGATAGCCTATGGAAAGCCTTTTATGGGTTATTCACTAAAGAACACATTTTATGAGAATTCATTCTGAATGCCAAAACTGAGGTAAAAATAGCTTCTTCAGACAGATTCTCCAACTCTGCTACAGTCACAGTTCTGAAATTTTTGCCTCAGGTATGCCAATCGGAATTAGTTTGAGAGAATTCGGAATGCAGTAAATAACCATGTTTGTACTTAAAATAAAAAATGCACTTATCTAACAGGTACTTTCTTCAGTTGTAGGTTTGGTGTCCTCTGTGACAGTGACCATTCAAAACCCCGCAATAAATGTAACTGTGGGAGAAAATGTTACCCTGTACTGTACTTATACACCTGCTGGGACCATTACACCCAATTTGTTTATACAATGGAGTGTCACTGAGGCTGCTTCTCAGGAAACAAACTACGTAAGTATATTTGCCATAATCTTCTCAAGATTCTTAAGAGTATTCAATATTATTAGTAAGTTCACATCTCTTACTTGTAGTATAGGTTTTGCCTTGAGATTTTAAGTTTTTGTTTCCTACACTACACAGAGTTGCTTAAAATCATGTTACAGAGTTCCCTGCCCTTGGGCAAAGCATCTGACTTGGGGTATTTTATATTAAACCAGGACCTTCCCTCAGTTTCCTTTAATTGATCCTCAGATACAGCATCTCCTCTCATCTGCAACATTAAGCATACTTTTTGTAATGTCTTGGTAGATGGATTTTTAAAAAGAATTTTTAGTTTAAATCATTTTTGTTGACGATTAGTCCTAAGATCATATTTACTATATTAGACCAGTTATTCCATGCATTTAGAAAGAAGTGTAAAAATCCAATTTCCATGAGTACAATTAAGCGATTGGCTGTGGTTTACTGTAAATCCTCATTTTTCTTTCTATGGTATTTTGCTACCATTCTAGGGATATAGTTTTTTTTTTTTTTTTTTTTTTTTTTTTTTTTTTTTTGTCAATCTTTATTTTATTGTGCAAATCATGAACATAGCAGGCTTGTTGCGCCACGACAGCGGTACAAGCCCAATTTAAACTTACATGAGGTAACAGTGCCGTGGTATACAGATTCCTTGCACATTTTTGTGGGTATAAGTGAATGCATGGTCATCGAGTATGTCTACTGAAAATAAGCAGAAACCAGCTAACTATCAAGTGAGAGTGTTTTCTCTAGGTTATCTCTCGCAAAACTGAAAACATTAAAACGATGAATAAGCTAAACATAACTTTGGCATTAATTAAGTTGTCCATCGTTGGACATATGACATTGAAACAATGTGAGAATAATATTCGCAGGGCGCTTAGCTGCGGCATATGAGGGGTGAAGCTGATGTGGCTGTGGGGGGCAGTAGTTGTCCGCATATCGTAGGTGACCTAAAGCTCGGTCCTGGAACATAATGATGCGCCATGCATGGGCGTGCATGTTATTTGTTCTATGCTGAAGGGAGCTGTACTGCGTAGTGTGGGCCCTGCTGTATAACCCTGAGATGAGCTGGTGGCCCTTGCGTTCTATCTACCCTGTTTCTGTCTATAGCGAGTAGTTTAGCGTCCCCTTGTGCCGGTCAGGTAGCGCCTGTAACCCCGAGGGGAAGCTCAGGTGGGGCCATAGATAAATGGCGTGAAAGTGCCTTTGGATGCCTGTAATAGTGTGGGTGCTCCTGAAATATGTCCAAGATTCAATACGTTTTAACTTGTTTAGGAGTACAGTGAGTAGCGGGTCTAGTGTATATGTGGTATTGCATAAGAAGCCTTTAAGCTGTAAGAGATTGTGTGCACAACGTATGTCAACATATGCGTGAGCAGGAAGTTATTAGGCGCATTCTAGTGAGGTTAGTGAAGAAGAAGAAAAATAAAAATAAACTATTTCCGTGGTTGCAAAGTTAACACTTAAAATGTTCTCAACTGTAACATGTGTAGAGTCTTATGCAAATGGTCGACGGTGGGGGGCATGCCCTAAAGTGAGTCCCACAGTACCGGGCTCCAGTTCATGTAGTGGCTGCCGCATATGGGTTTGCAGGTGGTCGTCGAGGGACAAATTCCGGTGCGGCGGCTGCGTTCCTCCCTAGTGTGCGCGTGGGTCCAGCTGTGTCTGTCGCTGTAGTGAGCGCAGTCGTGGGGAGGTTCAATAGTCCCAGTGCCTCCGTGGCCTCCTGCATGTTATGGACCATGTGAGAGCTGCCTCCTCGGTCAACCAGAAGGGTGCGCCCTGGTCCCCAGCGGTACCGGATTTGGTGTTGTCGTAGGAGGGATGTGAATGGGCCCAGGGATCTCCTCCACGCCAATGTCCCCCCTGAGAGATCAGAGAAAAAGGAAAGTGCCATCCCCTCGAAGGTAAGTGTCGGTTGGCCTCTAACTGCTGCCATGATTGCTTGCTTGTCACTGATGGATTGAAACCGGACTATGAGGTCCCCTGTGGCGGTTTGTGGGGCTCTCGCGGACTTTGGTAGGCGGAATATGCCATCGAGGGTGATCGCCTTGGCTGTTCTCGGGGTCACTAGCGTGGTGAGAAGCCTTCTGGCCAGATGTGGTAGTTCCGCCTCTGGGACGGAGTCCAGGACTCCCCTAAGTTTTATGTTGTTCCGGCGAAGTTTATCCTCTTGGGAGGCAAGTAGCTGCTCGTGGAGCAGGGTCTGCTGCTTTAGGCCATGTACTGCCGCTTGTAATTCTGCAATCTGCGTTGTGTGATTATTGGCGGTGCCTTCCACAGCTCCCAGCCTGACTGTGACAAGTTTAAAATCTTCCCTGAGTAGGGCCACATCTGCAGCTATCTTTCTATGGTGGTCTGCCATGAGTTCCCCCAAAGCCTCCATAGTAACTGGGGTGGGTGCTTTCATGGGTGGCTGTGCCTGTACCAGCGTTTGTACCTGTATGGTCTCGGGCTGTGAGGGGTCCCCATCCTCTCCTTCAGAGGTCCCATCCGAAAAATCGGAGCATCCGCCATGCATAGCCGCCATGTGCGCTCCGGTTGCGGCCTGTGCCTGCCGCCACAGAGCCCCGATATCCATGCTCTGTCGGGGTTTTTCGGCTTTCGCCTTTTTCGTTTTTCGACCCATTGAGGATGTGTGGGTCTCGATGGCTGTCTGGAGAGGTGATTTGATCCTTTTGCTCGTTTGTATAGGGGGTTTGTCGGCTCAATTATCGGGAGCCCCGCTACCATGCGACCGTCCGCTTTGCCCGCTAAGCTCCGCCCCCCCCCCACACCTTCTATAACACACGCTACCTGTGCAGCATGCTCACTGCAGCTCCCCACACCTCCTATAACCCACGCTACCTAAGCAGCACACTCACTGCAGCTCTCCACACCTCCTATAACCCACACTGCCTGAGCAGCACACTCACTGCAGCTCCCCACACCTTCTATAACACACGCTACCTGTGCAGCATGCTCACTGCAGCTCCCCACACCTCCTATAACCCACGCTACCTAAGCAGCACACTCACTGCAGCTCTCCACACCTCCTATAACCCACACTGCCTGAGCAGCACACTCACTGCAGCTCCCCACACCTTCTATAACACACGCTACCTGTGCAGCATGCTCACTGCAGCTCCACACACCTCCTATAACACACACTACCTGAGCAGCACGCTCACTGTAGCTCCCCACACCTCCTATAACCCACACTACCTGAGCAGCACGCTCACTGCAGCTCCCCACACCTCCTATAACACACACTACCTGAGCAGCACACTCACTGCAGCTCCCCACACCTCCTATAACACACACTACCTGAGCAGCACACTCACTGCAGCTCCCCACACCTCCTATAACCCACGCTACCTAAGCAGCACACTCACTGCAGCTCCCCACACCTCCTATAACACACACTACCTGAGCAGCACACTCACTGCACCTCCCCACACCTCCTATAACACACACTACCTGAGCAGCACACTCACTGCAGCTCCCCACACCTCCTATAACCCACGCTACCTAAGCAGCACACTCACTGCAGCTCCCCACACCTCCTATAACACACACTACCTGAGCAGCACGCTCACTGCAGCTCCCCACACCTTCTATAACACACACTACCTGAGCAGCACACTCACTGCAGCTCCCCACACCTCCTATAACACACACTGCCTGAGCAGCACACTCACTGCAGCTCCCCACACCTTCTATAACACACGCTACCTGTGCAGCATGCTCACTGTAGCTCCCCACACCTCCTATAACACACACTACCTGAGCAGCATGCTCACTGCAGCTCCCACACCTCCTATAACACACACTACCTGAGCAGCACACTCACTGCAGCTCCCCACACCTCCTATAACACACACTACCTGAGCAGCACACTCACTGCAGCTCCCCACACCTCCTATAACACACACTACCTGAGCAGCACACTCACTGCAACTCCCCACACCTCCTATAACACACACTACCTGAGCAGCACACTCACTGCAGCTCCCCACACCTCCTATAACACACACTACCTGAGCAGCACACTCACTGCAGCTCCCCACACTTCCTATAACACACACTACCTGAGCAGCACGCTCACTGCAGCTCCCCACACCTCCTATAACACACACTACCTGAGCAGCACACTCACTGCAACTCCCCACACCTCCTATAACACACACTACCTGAGCAGCACACTCACTGCAGCTCCCCACACCTCCTATAACACACACTGCCTGAGCAGCACACTCACTGCAGCTCCCCACACCTCCTATAACCCACGCTACCTGAGCAGCACGCTCACTGCAGCTCCCCACATCTCCTATAACTCACACTACCTGAGCAGCACACTCACTGCAGCTCCCCACACCTCCTATAACACACACTACCTGTGCAGCACGCTCACTGTAGCTTCCTACGTCTCCTACTTTACTAGTTTCCTGTAGTGATTGTTCATGTCTGACCTGAATAGATATAAGGCAGGCTTTCTAGAACCACAGATAGTTGTACATGCTCCATCACCAGCTTTTGGACAGGCTGTAGATTACCAATAATTTCTTCACTGCCATGCCAAATCTCCTGTGCCTCGCTGAGGGCCTGCTGCACATTGTGTACCTCCGTGAGTGCCCTGCGAAGTTGGGCCACTCCCTGTTCCACTCCTTCCAAGTAGGACTGCGCTGTCGACTGCTTGAGAACAGCAAATTAACACAACAGAGTTTTTATATTAAATCAGTATTTATCAAAAAATATGATTATCAGTTGCACATAGAGGAAAGATAGTCTTAATCTGACATTCCAGTAATATTCATAATATACAGAATTATTCACTAAAGTGGGAATTCAAAGAGAATTTTAAAGTTAAAGGGACACTATAGTCACAAAAACTTTAGCTTCATGAAGCAGTTTTGGTGTATAGATTATGCCCCTGCAGTTTAACTGCTTAATTCTCGGCCATTTAGGAGTTAAACCACCTTTATTTCTGTTTATGCAGCCCTAGACACACCTCCCCTGGCTCTGACTGACACAGTCTGCAAGGAACCAAAATGATTTACTTTCTTTTCCAGATGATAACTAACTTTAAAAGTTTTTATCTCCCGCTGAATAAATCAAACCTAAATTACATACAAGAGGCTCCTGTAAGGTCTAGCAAGGCATCAACAGAGCAGGAGATAAGAAATTCTAGATTAAACAGACTGTGCAATAAAGTGTAAACATTAGATGACCCTTTACAGGATGTGTTTGGAAGGCTGTGTAAGTCACATGCAGGGAGGTGTGGCTAGGGTTCATAAACAAAGTGATTTAACTCCTAAATGGCAGAGAATAGCGCAGTGAGACTGCAGGGGCATGATCTATACACTTCAGTAAACAAACATTGATTTGGTGACTATAGTGTCCCTTTAAGGTCGAGGTAGTTGAACTGGAAAAAATGTTTCTAACTAAAGCTACTCCAGCTTCAAGTTTGAAATGCACTTTGAATTTTCAGTTTAGTAAATAAATAATAATTCAATATTGCTCTATAACAGTTCAATGGGCTGCAAAAAAAGAGTACAGAGGAGAAATAATGACGAGGAGTATGAAAATTTAGGAGGGAGGAGACAAAGAGAGATCGTTCCAGTAAGGAATGGAAGGTGAAGAAAAAGGAATTGTAAAACGATATATAGCCACTGTGTACGCTGACACAGACGGATGGATTAATCATGTCCAGCTTGCCCCATTATAACTACTTCATTACCCAATAATATTCCTTTCTGTTATACATTGCACTTCATATGATGGAGCCGGGCGGTTTGCGCACCTTTTTTTTAGGCTTGCTATATTTACTAGGTAAACTGCAGGAAAACATGACATGCAATGTCTCTAAAACATGAATCCAGTAAACTCTCCCAATCTCCGATAAGCCAGAGTCATAATGAAATAGTTTACGCACTTTTAATCGGGACTGTATGGAGTTATTCCTTTGGGTCTCACGTCTGCGGTAATGCCCAAGTCGTGTCAACTGATCAGGGCGGCAAAATATGCCAGAAGCCCATTTCAAAGCCGCTCCTCTAGCCAAACTCTCTGCCTTCTCCAGTGCCAGCACATCACCCTCTGTCAAAGAGATTCCGTCAAATACAGTCACCAACCCACGCCACCCGCAACAAACAGGATTAGGGCGTGCGTAACATACTTCATTTTATTAATACAGGAAAATTAGAATCAAATAGAGAATCATTAAGGATACCAGATGGATGCATAAATCATCATTAATAACCATAACAATATTCATGAATAATTATTGACTTTTAAATTCCACTAGGTAAGGGCATACGTAAATTGCAGATTAGGACTTAATGGGTTACTCCAACCAGCATGCCCGCTTCTGCTTTTTGAAGTGGTCGTGGTGGTAGGAGTCTGGATGTGCAGTGTTTCAGCCTTATCCAGAGATGTGTGCTGGGGGAAATTACACTCAACTCCGGACTGCCTAATCTCAATTCTCTGCATAAACTAAGTCTGCTTTCTCTTCCCTCCTAATCCCCTCCATTATTTCTTTCATTACCCGTCCTCCCTTCTCTCCCTCCGTCCCACTTGCCGGCTTAGTGGGCACGCATGCGCCCTGAGCTGATAAAATGGTCCAATCAAAGTCTTCTCGATGAGAATGCTTTCAATGGACCTCGGCTCCTGACGGGGGAGCTTCGCCCAACGCTGGATTAAGGCAAGTTTGATCCTCTTAAAACATTTTTCTAAGGGGGGCATAATACCAAAAGGGCTTATTGTATTAACTATCAAAAAGGGCTGGAGAAACCTTTCAAACTGTGGGCAAGGGACAAAGTGCAGCCTACCACCATGGTGCTCAAAGGTTGTGCACACCAGGAATCAGAAATAGTGGGATCGCTCTAGTACAAGTTAAAAAGCTTGATTTCACAAGAGAAATTATATCTTTTTTCTGTGCTGAAAAAATCTGCCGAAATATCCAATAATCTCTCTCTCTCAGAGCAAGTCCTGCTCCGTCTGTGCTTCAAAAAAATTGATAGATAAACTATAGTGTGGTGGAATCTCGGTAAAAATAAATTTAGTAGGCCGAGATTACCACGTGGCATGTGTACGTGCATATGCTGACGTATCGATCAGTTGGTTGCACGAGGTAAGATACGATCAGTAGTGTACGGAGCATGTGCAAGAATACAGGATGTAGTATTCCCCCACCTCCATTGTGCTGGACAAGCCATGCGGTCAAACAGGAAGTTAGTTCTTATTTGTATTGATTGGTCAAGAGAATGTGCGGGTGGAGCTTAATATGGGAGGAGTTATGTGCCTATATAAGGAGCCTGCACTATTGTCCGGGGCTCAGAACTTGCTGTATTTTGGTGACGTTAGTCCCTCTGAGTCCCGATCGGTGATCCAATAAAGAATCTCTTCCTTCCTGAAGAAACCTGTGTCCATCTCTCTGTGCTTTGCTTCCGTCAGTTTCTCCGGTATCAATAGAAGCAGGACTTGCTCTGTTTATACACTATATAAATCCATAGATAGATAGAAGCAGGGCTCGCTCTGTTTATACACTATATAAATCCATAGATAGAAGCAGGGCTCGCTCTGTTTATACACTATATAAATCCATAGATAGAAGCAGGGCTCGCTCTGTTTATACACTATATAAATCCATAGATAGAAGCAGGGCTCGCTCTGTTTATACACTATATAAATCCATAGATAGATAGAAGCAGGGCTCGCTCTGTTTATACACTATATAAATCCATAGATAGATAGAAGCAGGGCTCGCTCTGTTTATACACTATATAAATTCATAGATAGATAGAAGCAGGACTCGCTCTGTTTATACACTATATAAATCCATAGATAGATAGAAGCAGGACTCGCTCTGTTTATACACTATATAAATCCATAGATAGAAGCAGGGCTCGCTCTGTTTATACACTATATAAATCCATAGATAGAATCAGGACTCGCTCTGTTTATACACTATATAAATCCATAGATAGATAGAAGCAGGGCTCGCTCTGTTTATACACTATATAAATCCATAGATAGAAGCAGGGCTCGCTCTGTTTATACACTATATAAATCCATAGATAGAAGCAGGGCTCGCTCTGTGTATACACTATATAAATCCATAGATAGATAGAAGCAGGGCTCGCTCTGTTTATACACTATATAAATCCATAGATAGATAGAAGCAGGACTCGCTCTGTTTATACACTATATAAATCCATAGATAGATAGAAGCAGGACTCGCTCTGTTTATACACTATATAAATCCATAGATAGAAGCAGGGCTCACTCTGCTTAACATGTTTAAGGCGTGTAAAGAGGTTAACACACAGTTATTCTAAGCTAGCAGTGAATGGCAAACTCTGTTATATAGGCGACCGTACTGCGATAAACACTTTTCTGCCATCTCGGCTGTTTTGCCTGATAATGAATACAGTAAAAGAAACTCACCGTCTGCAGACATGGTAAGCCTTGCTATTTGGACAAAGCTGAGAAGGACTGTCTGCATCCTCTGCATAGATTGTGAAGCTGAGAGCAGGCAGGATGTGGGAGGGGGGCCCGTGGGACACTTAGAGCCATTAGTGGACAAGAAGATTACGAGATAATATGTGTTGCTGGGAAAGCCTCACATAGAACTGGAGTTATTACATTGAGGGCAATAGAGCTTTTATTACACCCTAGGAGTTGCTCTGTTATTACACAATCAGAGTCGATTGGAAAGGTCAGCTTTCTTACTCTACCCTCAGAGTCGATAGGAAAGTGTGACGGACCGCCTGGCACACCGACTGGGTGCCTCCGCCAATAGCTGCTTCCTAGTAGCCTGGAGTACTATAAGCACTGCACCAGACACCATAAGCACCGTAGCTTGGCTGGGGTCTCGCTGTCCCCCACCCACCCTGGACCCAAGCCCAGGATCCAGCTTCCAGTGGGTGGACCTCTCCTACTCCAGAGTCGTAATCCAAAGCTGGTATAACTGATATAGCTGTTCCCTACAATCACGAGACGGGGCAGCGTGTTGAGGGTGAAGTGAACTGATTTTAATGGGACCACACTTTTATGACAATTCCCATGCAAGGGGTACTCCCAACTGGACCTGATGGAAGACTGAATTACAAAGTCACAGACCAATGACAACAGTGTAACAATACATGACACTCCCATACATAAACGGATAATCCCCCCCTGGACCTGGGAGATAATTGGATCAGCAACTGTACTAATCTAATCCAATTATCTCCAAGTACAGAAAAACATACTTTTTCCCAAACATTCCAAAAGTACCCCAAAAACAAATAAAAACCCACAAAAGTTACATCCCCTTATAGCCCTGATCTGGATGACTAACATATCCTAAAATCACCCAGATAATTTCAGAAGTGATTTATTTGACCGACCGCAGGCATGGTCCCATGCCCAAAACAGTTCCAGAGAATCAGGGCTTGCGGCCGGTCTAGTTTGGTAGTTTGACGAACAAACTACCGAACAGAGTCAATAGTCTTACACTGGAACTTGTTCCTCTCATCCAGACGAATGATTTCACGGAACAGTGCCCTTCTAAGTTGTATAGAACCGAGCGCAGGCGATGATGGAAGTCCAGCGGTATTCAGGAGTTTCAATGTCTGATTTTAGTTCCATGAGATTCATGCCCAAACACCGCTGCCTGTGTTCATGCGAACAAGGTGGCCGCCACCTCGTGGTTGTCCATAGGAATCGTGGCCACCCAGACGAACAATTAGAACACTGCGGTGAGAAACGTTCCAAGTTGTTAATGGGTGTTAACAAGCTCCAGGATGGTCTTTGGTTTGTGCAGTTGTTTGGTAACTGAACCATATAATCCCAATTGCACGAACAGAGTCTTTTTCAAAGTATTTTTAGCCAGGTCTATTGTATGGGGCCATAGTCCTGAGGCATGAGGCTGGCGAGCAGGCCCGTCCAAGAACCAGTGGCGAGATTCTGTTCTCCACAGAAAAGTCAGCTCTCCAACTCAACCATCAGAGTCGATAGGAAAGGTCAGCTATCTTTTACACCAGGGGTCAGCAACCTATGGCACATCTGTGATGTATGGCACTCCAGTTGCCTTTGCACAGCACCCACGACAAACTGGCTCCAACCTATCAGGAGTGCCAATATGACTTCATAGATCTGCTAAACAAGCAGTGATTGCAGATGCTGCAGGACAATTCTCAATTTACACATTGCTGCTCTTAGAGGAAGTCCCCACATTAGTGATCAAGAATCCTCACTAGAGTAGATCAGCCTGTAGCAGCTATCACAGCTCCTGCCCGGTCCCCACTGGACCCCAGGGAAGCCAACCACACCTCATAAAAAATAAAACTAACAGCCCACAAACACACAAAGTCCCCACAAACACAACACCACAAGAAAACGCACACAACCCCAAGAGCAGCCTTTCACATGCAATACCACAATCCGCCCCACACATATACAGACCACAAAACACATAATGTGACATAACATCCCAACACGCAATTTACAGTCCACATTCATAGCTATCATACACAATACCACAAACTACTCAAATACATATACAATATAACAGCCCACATGCTCACAAACACAACGTTACAAACTGCAGCACCCATAAGTAACACAAGCAGAAACATAGAATGTGACGGCAGATAAGAACCATTCGGCCCATCTAGTCTGCCCAGTTTTCTAAATACTTTCATTAGTCCCTGGCCTTATCTTATAGTTAGGATAGCCTTATGCCGGCCCCACGCATGCTTAAACTCCTTTACTGTGTTAACCTCTACCACTTCAGCTGGAAGGCTATTCCATGCATCCACTACCCTCTCAGTAAAGTAATACTTCCGGATATTATTTTTAAACATTAACACATACCTCAATTAAAAAAAGAAATAGGACAGGCATGCCAAGGGATTTCAAGGTTTTATTTTGGCACAGTACTACTAAAATATTGCCTACCCCTCTTTTACACCACTGAAGTCTATAGGGAAGGTCGGCTATCTAAATGTAGTACCGGAGGTTACATGAAAAATGTGTCCTTTTATCACACCCTCCTAGAACTTTTAAGAAATGTTAGTGGTCTTATTTCACTCCCCCAGAGCCAACAGGAAAAGGACAGCACATTTATTACATCCCAGGAGCCAATAGGAAAGATTGGATATCTTAATATATCGCAGTAGCCAATAATAAGGGTTGGATACATTATTATATCCCAGGAACCAATAATAAAGGTTGGATACATTATTATATCCCAGGAACCAATAATAAAGGTTGGATACATTATTATATCCCAGGAACCAATAATAAAGGTTGGATACATTATTATATCCCAGGAACCAATAATAAAGGTTGGATACATTATTATATCCCATGAACCAATAATAAGGGTTGGATACATTATTATATCGCAGGAGCCAATAATAAAGGTTGGATACATTATTATATCCCAGGAACCAATAATAAAGGTTGGATACATTATTATATCGCAGGAGCCAATAATAAAGGTTGGATACATTATTATATCCCAGGAACCAATAATAAAGGTTGGATACATTATTATATCCCAGGAACCAATAAAAAAGGTTGGATACATTATTATATCCCATGAACCAATAATAAGGGTTGGATACATTATTATATCCCAGGAACCAATAATAAAGGTTGGATACATTATTATATCACAGGAGCCAATAATAAGGGTTGGATACATTATTATATCCCAGGAACCAATAATAAAGGTTGGATACATTATTATATCCCAGGAACCAATAATAAAGGTTGGATACATTATTATATCCCAGGAACCAATAATAAAGGTTGGATACATTATTATATCCCAGGAACCAATAATAAAGGTTGGATACATTATTATATCCCAGGAACCAATAATAAAGGTTGGATACATTATTATATCCCAGGAACCAATAATAAAGGTTGGATACATTATTATATCACAGGAGCCAATAATAAAGGTTGGATACATTATTATATCCCAGGAACCAATAATAAAGGTTGGATACATTATTATATCCCAGGAACCAATAATAAAGGTTGGATACATTATTATATCGCAGGAGCCAATAATAAGGGTTGGATACATTATTATATCCCAGGAACCAATAATAAAGGTTGGATACATTATTATATCACAGGAGCCAATAATAAGGGTTGGATACATTATTATATCCCAGGAACCAATAATAAAGGTTGGATACATTATTATATCTCAGGAGCCAATAATAAGGGTTGGATACATTATTATATCCCAGGAACCAATAATAAAGGTTGGATACATTATTATATCGCAGGAGCCAATAATAAGGGTTGGATACATTATTATATCCCAGGAACCAATAATAAAGGTTGGATACATTATTATATCGCAGGAGCCAATAATAAGGGTTGGATACATTATTATATCCCAGGAACCAATAATAAAGGTTGGATACATTATTATATCGCAGGAGCCAATAATAAGGGTTGGATACATTATTATATCCCAGGAACCAATAATAAAGGTTGGATACATTATTATATCCCAGGAACCAATAATAAAGGTTGGATACATTATTATATCCCAGGAACCAATAATAAAGGTTGGATACATTATTATATCGCAGGAGCCAATAATAAGGGTTGGATACATTATTATATCCCAGGAACCAATAATAAAGGTTGGATACATTATTATATCTCAGGAACCAATAATAAGGGTTGGATACATTATTATATCCCAGGAACCAATAATAAAGGTTGGATACATTATTATATCCCAGGAGCCAATAATAAGGGTTGGATACATTATTATATCCCAGGAACCAATAATAAAGGTTGGATACATTATTATATCCCAGGAACCAATAATAAAGGTTGGATACATTATTATATCCCAGGAACCACAAACTACTCAAATACATATACAATATAACAGCCCACATGCTCACAAACACAACGTTACAAACTGCAGCACCCATAAGTAACACAAGCAGAAACATAGAATGTGACGGCAGATAAGAACCATTCGGCCCATCTAGTCTGCCCAGTTTTCTAAATACTTTCATTAGTCCCTGGCCTTATCTTATAGTTAGGATAGCCTTATGCCGGCCCCACGCATGCTTAAACTCCTTTACTGTGTTAACCTCTACCACTTCAGCTGGAAGGCTATTCCATGCATCCACTACCCTCTCAGTAAAGTAATACTTCCGGATATTATTTTTAAACATTAACACATACCTCAATTAAAAAAAGAAATAGGACAGGCATGCCAAGGGATTTCAAGGTTTTATTTTGGCACAGTACTATTAAAATATTGCCTACCCCTCTTTTACACCACTGAAGTCTATAGGGAAGGTCGGCTATCTAAATGTAGTACCGGAGGTTACATGAAAAATGTGTCCTTTTATCACACCCTCCTAGAACTTTTAAGAAATGTTAGTGGTCTTATTTCACTCCCCCAGAGCCAACAGGAAAAGGACAGCACATTTATTACATCCCAGGAGCCAATAGGAAAGATTGGATATCTTAATATATCGCAGTAGCCAATAATAAGGGTTGGATACATTATTATATCCCAGGAACCAATAATAAAGGTTGGATACATTATTATATCCCAGGAACCAATAATAAAGGTTGGATACATTATTATATCCCAGGAACCAATAATAAAGGTTGGATACATTATTATATCCCAGGAACCAATAATAAAGGTTGGATACATTATTATATCCCATGAACCAATAATAAGGGTTGGATACATTATTATATCGCAGGAGCCAATAATAAAGGTTGGATACATTATTATATCCCAGGAACCAATAATAAAGGTTGGATACATTATTATATCGCAGGAGCCAATAATAAAGGTTGGATACATTATTATATCCCAGGAACCAATAATAAAGGTTGGATACATTATTATATCCCAGGAACCAATAAAAAAGGTTGGATACATTATTATATCCCATGAACCAATAATAAGGGTTGGATACATTATTATATCCCAGGAACCAATAATAAAGGTTGGATACATTATTATATCACAGGAGCCAATAATAAGGGTTGGATACATTATTATATCCCAGGAACCAATAATAAAGGTTGGATACATTATTATATCCCAGGAACCAATAATAAAGGTTGGATACATTATTATATCCCAGGAACCAATAATAAAGGTTGGATACATTATTATATCCCAGGAACCAATAATAAAGGTTGGATACATTATTATATCCCAGGAACCAATAATAAAGGTTGGATACATTATTATATCACAGGAGCCAATAATAAAGGTTGGATACATTATTATATCCCAGGAACCAATAATAAAGGTTGGATACATTATTATATCCCAGGAACCAATAATAAAGGTTGGATACATTATTATATCGCAGGAGCCAATAATAAGGGTTGGATACATTATTATATCCCAGGAACCAATAATAAAGGTTGGATACATTATTATATCACAGGAGCCAATAATAAGGGTTGGATACATTATTATATCCCAGGAACCAATAATAAAGGTTGGATACATTATTATATCTCAGGAGCCAATAATAAGGGTTGGATACATTATTATATCCCAGGAACCAATAATAAAGGTTGGATACATTATTATATCGCAGGAGCCAATAATAAGGGTTGGATACATTATTATATCCCAGGAACCAATAATAAAGGTTGGATACATTATTATATCCCAGGAACCAATAATAAAGGTTGGATACATTATTATATCCCAGGAACCAATAATAAAGGTTGGATACATTATTATATCGCAGGAGCCAATAATAAGGGTTGGATACATTATTATATCCCAGGAACCAATAATAAAGGTTGGATACATTATTATATCTCAGGAACCAATAATAAGGGTTGGATACATTATTATATCCCAGGAACCAATAATAAAGGTTGGATACATTATTATATCCCAGGAGCCAATAATAAGGGTTGGATACATTATTATATCCCAGGAACCAATAATAAAGGTTGGATACATTATTATATCCCAGGAACCAATAATAAAGGTTGGATACATTATTATATCCCAGGAACCAATAATAAAGGTTGGATACATTATTATATCCCAGGAGCCAATAATAAGGGTTGGATACATTATTATATCCCAGGAACCAATAATAAAGGTTGGATACATTATTATATCCCAGGAACCAATAATAAAGGTTGGATACATTATTATATCCCAGGAACCAATAATAAAGGTTGGATATCTTATTATATCGCAGGAACCAATATGTTACCAGGTACATACACTGTAGGGGGGTCCGCCGATCACAAAATGTTTCTATCTGGCACACCGCTATCCTGCTTGAGCCAGCAGTCTCCCTTAGAGTTCTCACCCCCTTGTTTGACATTTTTCCCACATCATGCCATCACAGATGTGGATTTGCATCATATTAAACTCACCCTCACATATTTGGGGTGTGGTTACAGAAGAACGAATCCAATGTATAAATAAGAGCGTTCTCAAGTGTCCCGTGGTTCCTTTATTATTCCCAATAGCGCGAGATTAGTGATGTACCGAACTGTTCTCAGGCGAATAGTTCCTGGCGAACATAGCGTGTTCGCGTTCGCCACAGCGGGCGAACACATGCGCGGTTCGATCCGCCCCCGTCATCCTTGACTAAACTTTGACCTTGTGCCTCACAGTCAGCAGACACATTCCAGCCAATCAGCAGCAGACCCTCCCTTCCAGACCCTCCCACCTCCTGTACAGCATCCATTTTAGATTAATTCTGAAGCTGCATGCTTAGATAGAGGAGGGAAAGTGTAGCTGCTGCTCATTTGATAGGGAAATTGAAAGCTAGGCTAGGGTATTCAGTGTCCACTACAGTCCTGAAGGACTCATCTGATCTCTGCTGTAAGGACAGCACCCCAAAAAGCCCTTTTTAGGGCTAGAACATCAGTCTGCTTTTTTTTGTGTAATCTAATTGCAGTTGCCTGCCTGCCTGCCAGCTTCTGTGTCAGGCTCACAGTGGATACTGTGCCCACTTGCCCAGTGCCACCACTCATATCTGGTGTCACAATAGCAAGCATTTAAAAACCCCAAAACTTTTTTTTCACTGTAATAGGTTAATTAGCAGTTAGTTGTCTGCAAGTGTCTGTGTGTGAGGCCAACAGCGTGTACTCTGCCAACCTCTGCCACTGCACAGTGCCACTCATATCTGGTCTCACAGTAGCTTGCACGCATAGTACCACTAATCCCCCCCAAAAATGACAGGCAGAGGCAGGCCACCCCACAGGGGCCATTGTGGTCGTGGTGCTGTGATTCCCTTTTGCCCTAGAATAATGCCCAGTTTTCAGAGGCCACGTACCCTGAACTTGAAAAGTTCTGAGGACATAGTTGACTGGCTAACACAGGACACCCACTTGACGCACCATCCTCCTCCAGCTTAGCTTCGGGCACCTCTCAAGATACCACTCACCCGCCTGCCGCCACCACCAACACTAGCATCACAGCCACTTCACTTGGTATGTCAGAGGAGTTATTTACACATCCGTTTGAAGAAATGAGTGATGCGCAACCATTATTGCCAGAGGATGTAGATAACAGGGATATGTCTCAGGCAGGCAGCATTACACACATGGACGTACGGTGTGATGATGATGATGTTGTACCCGATGCTGCTTCCCTTGCTGAGTTGTCAGATACAAGTGAAGCGGTTGATGATGACGATGCGTCCATGGATGTCACGTGGGTGCCCGCTCGGCAAGAAGAAGAACAGGGCGAAAGCTCAGATGGGGAGACAGAGAGGAGGAGACGAGTTGGAAGCAGGGGGAGGTCGTCGCAAGGAGCTAGTGGCACAGTCAGACAGCATGCATCGGCATCCGGGGTCAGCCCGACAGCACGCCAATCAACGCATGCTGTGTCCACCACCAGAATGCCGTCATTGCAGAGCTCAGCAGTGTGGAATTTTATTTGTGTGTCTGCCTCTGACAACAGCGATGCCATTTGCAACCTGTGCCAAAAGAAACTGAGTCGTAGGAATTCCAACACCCACCTAGGTACAACTGCTTTGCGTAGGCACATGATCGCACATCACAAACGCCTATGGGATCAACACATGAGTACAAGCAGCACACAAACTCAAAGCCGCCATCCTCCTCCTGGTCCAGCATCTTCAGCCACGTCAACCACTGCTGTCCTCCTTGCCCCCTCTCAACCATCCGCCACTCCGTCTCTCGCCTTGAGCAGTTCCCGCTCATCTGCCCACAGTCAGGTGTCTGTCAAGGACATGTTTGAGCGTAAAAAGCCAATGTCACAAAGTCACCCCCTTGCCCAGCGTCTGACAGCTGGCTTGTCTGAACTATTAGCCCGCCAGCTTTTACCATACAAGCTGGTGGAGTCTGAGGCGTTCAAAAAATTTATAGCTATTGGGACACCGCAGTGGAAGGTACCCGGACGAAGTTTCTTTTCACATAACGCAATCCCCAACCTGTACTCGATTGTGCAAAAGGAAGTAATGGCATCTCTGGCACACAGTGTTGGGGCAAGGGTCCATCTGACCACTGATACCTGGTCTGCAAAGCATGGTCAGGGCAGGTATATCACCTACACTGCGCATTGGGTAAACCTGCTGACGGCTGCCAAGCATGGAATGCGTGGCTCTGCAGAGGAGTTGGTGACACCGCCACGACTTGCAGGCAGGCCTGCTGCCACCTCCTCTACTCCTCCTACTCCATCCTCTTCCATAACCTCCTTGGCTGAGTCCTCTTCTGCTGCTGCGTCTTGCTCCACATCAACGGCACCCCCCCAGATCCCCAGGTACTATTCCACATCCCGGATACGGCAGTGTCACGCCGTCTTGAGTTTGACTTGCTTGAAAGCAGAGAGTCACACCGGACAAGCACTCCTGTCCGCCTTGAACGCACAGGTGGAAAAGTGGCTGACTCCGCAGCAACTGGATATTGGCAAAGTGGTTTGTGACAACGGAACAAATTTGTTGGCGGCATTGAAGTTGGGCAAGTTGACACATGTGCCGTGCATGGCACATGTGTGTAATCTGATCGTACAACGCTTTGTGCATAAGTACACAGGCTTACAGGACGTCCTGAAGCAGGCCAGGAAGGTGTGTGGCCATTTCAGGCGTTCCTACATGGCCATGGCGCACTTTGCAGATATCCAGCCAGGGCCGTCTTTAACGCGGGGCAAACGGGGCAGCTGCCCCGGGCCCAGTTACTCCTGGGGGGCCCAAAGCAGCTGCCCCGTGGCCCCGCTGCCCATAGCCTGCATAAGAAAAATTCCCTCCCTACCCATGGGCCCATACTCTAAGGGTGCTCACCGGGTGGCCAATACACTTAGGGCCACCCGGTGAGCACTTTTCAGCACGGGCCCGGTCGGATGCTGTGGCCGTTTAACAGCACGACCGGGCCTCCTGCTTTACGGCAGCCTGAGAGGAAGTGACGTCCGGGAGTCACTTCCTCCCTCAGAGATGATGACCCGCGCAGGAGGGAGGCTGAGCCAGGAGGCAGCGAGGAGGGGGACTGAGCAAAGAGAGCCAGTCCCCAACTCCCAACCACCCAAGGCAGCACACTGAACCCCAGGGAAGGTAGGAAACTGGAGGGGGGCTTTACAGTTTGCCCATGTGTATTTACAGTTTGCCCATCGGTATGTGTGTGTTTATGTCTGTCAGTACGACTGTGTGTGTCAGTGTGTGTGTGTGTCAGTCTGTCTGTGTGTGTGTCAGTCTGTCTGTCACTAGGTCTGTGTTTGTGTCTGTCAATAGGTGTGTGTGTCAGTCTGTGTGTGTGTGTGTGTCTTGTCTGTCACTAGGTCTGTGTGTGTGTCGGTCACTAGGTCTGTGTGTGTGTCTGTCACTAGGTCTGTGTGTGTGTCTGTCACTAGGTCTGTGTTTGTGTCTGTCAATAGGTCTGTGTGTGTGTCAGTAGGTATGTGTATGTGTGTCAGTTTGTCTGTGTGCCTGTCAGTAGGTCTGTGTGTGTGTGTCTGTCAGTAGGTCTGTCTGTGTGTGTGTGTCAGTGTGCCAGTATGTCTGCCTGGGTATTAGTATGTCTGTGTGTGTGTGCCACTATGTCTGTCTGTGTGTATGTATGTGTGTCTGTCAGTAGGTCTGTGTGTGTGTCTGTGAATGTATGTCAGTATGTCTCAGTATGTGTCTGTGTGTGTGTCAGCATGTCTGTCAGTGTATGTGTCGGTATCCATATGTCAGTATGTATGTGTCAGTTTGTCTGTCTATATGTGTCTGTATATCTGTGTGTCTGTATGTGTATCAGTGTGTATCTGTATGCTATCTTTGTGTGTTTCGGTGTATCTGTGTGTGTGTCTGTGTATCTGCATGTGTGTATATGTGTCTGTATATCTACATGTGTGCCAGTGTGTATATCGGTGTGTCTGCATGTTTTTCAGTGTGTGTGTGTGTGTGTATAAAAATCTATGTGTGTGAGTGTGTGAATGTGGAGATGTATGCACATATACAAACACTACATACAAATACACCCCTGCATTCAAACTCCAACACTACGTACAAACACACACCAAAATTATATGTAAACACACCCCTGCATTCAAAAACCAACACTACACATAAATACATGCATGCAAGTACGCCAACACCACATACATTCCATACAAAAACCTGTTTACATTCAAACACATAAAAACAGCTTAGTGCTAAATACAAACCTTCAAACATGGGTAAATGGTAGAGCCCCAGCTGTCAATGCATTGCTGGAGTTGCACGACAGATGGGGAACTACCTTTTAATCACCCGTGCGATAGGGAGGCTCAAAAAAATTCTTGCACCTCTCTACATTAGGACTGCCACTGCGTTGGGGTGGAGGACGGGATTGCACACCTGGGGAGAGGGTACCAAGGGGCCCAAGCAAATGCTTTGCCCAGGGTCCAATCAATATTAAAGACGGCCCTATATCCAGCGGCGACACAACATGCCAGTGAGGCGCTTGATTTGCGACAGCCCGACACGTTGGAATTCAACACTCCTAATGTTCGACCGCCTGCTCCAACAAGAAAAAGCCGTTAATGAATATTTGTATGACCGGGGTGCTAGGACAGCCTCTGGGGACTGGGATTTTGTTTTGCCACTTTACTGGACGCTCATGCGCAATGCCTGTAGGCTCATGCGTCCTTTTGAGGAGGTGACAAACCTAGTCAGTCGCACCAAAGGCACCATCAGCGACATCATACCATTTGTTTTCTTCCTGGAGCGCGCCCTGCGAAGAGTGCTGGATCAGGCCGTAGATGAGCGTGAAGAGGAAGAGTTGTGGTCACCATCACCACCAGAAACAGCCTTATCAGCATCGCTTGCTGGACCTGCGGCAACGCTGGAAGAGGATTGTGAGGAAGAGGAGTCAGAGGAGGAATGTGGCTTTGAGGAGGAGGAGGAAGACCAACCACAACAGCCATCCCAGGGTGCTCGTTGTCACCTATCTGGTACCCGTGGTGTTGTACGTGGCTGGGGGGAAGAACATACCTTCATTGAGAACACTGAGGAGGAGGAACGGGAAATGAGTAGCTCGGCATCCAACCTTGGGGTCTTTCATGCTGTCGTGCCTGTTGAGGGACCCTCGTATAAAAAGGCTGAAGGAGAACGACCCGTACTGGGTGTCCACGATACTAGACCCCCGGTATAAGCAGAAAGTGGCTGAAATGTTACCAAATTACAACAAGTCGGAAAAGATGCAGCATTTGCAAAATAAATTAAGAAGTATGCTTTACACAGCGTATAAGGGTGATGTCACAGCACAACGGCAATCTAACAGGGGAAGAGGTGAAAGTCATCCTCCTCCTCCCACGACCACGCCGGCAAGGACAGGACGCTTTAAAGACGTTGTGGCAAATCTAGCCACTTCTGGACTATATGCAGTATAGGTTGTCCGTAGGCTGACTGTATGATGTGTTCCGTTAACTATGTATGTATTGTGCTATGGCCGTTCGCACGCTGGCAGCCGTACGCTGCCAGCGTACCAGCATTCATACGACGAAAACACGGCTATCCTGGCCATTCGCCGTACGAATACGGGCTCCCCAGGTCGACCACACACTCCCAAGTCGTGTGGTACCAAGTAACCGATTGCAACATTGTTGCAATCGGTAATTAAGGGCTCTCCTAGGTGGCCGTCGATCCACTACCGACCATGCGGCGGTCGGCCATCTTGGATCCTTTGTCTCTGCAGCGGTGTTCGGTCGTCGAGAGCCTGGACTTGAAAACGGCTACTCGATGATCCGAGCCCCGCTGGGTTCCCAGAGCATTCGGGAGTTCCGCGTTCGGTACATTATATGTCCCGTATTTATTCGGTACTTTTAAACCAACTTTCATGTTTAAATGTATTATGTGCGGCGTTCGGTCAATTCAGCTGGGATCAGAGCGGTATTCTCACAAAGTGTGCGCTCCGACCCCAGCTATCTACCGAACGTTCGATTATTCCAAAGTACCGAATATTATGTGAATTATGGATTTTTGAGTCAATTGTCGGTTTTGCTACACGAGGGGATAATCCACTTAATCGTCCATTTTAGTGGGAGTATCCCTCTCGTGTCGCAATGCCGGTTGGGAAAGTCACAATGCATGTTGGGAGAAATCCCCTGGATGATCTGTGTGGAAACCCCTTGCATGGGGAACTGTATAAATACGCTGCTTGTGAATAAACCGAGTTAGTTGACTCCCAAACTGTGTTTCGTCCGGTTATTGGGAGGATTGGGAATATTGCCTTGTTTTCTACTCTGACTGTGGATTTCCTGAAGATACCAACTGATGTCGTGGACGGTTATACCGCATACCGTTACAATTGGTGGCAAGCGACGGGATCCGAACCTTACAGCCGAAAAAGCAGCGTTCGTGTACACTGGAACTACCGAACAAGGAAAGCAAGGGCAATTCGTATGGAGATTGACTACACCATACTGAAACGACAGACTTTAAAAGAGCTACTGGAAGCCAGGGGCAAGATAGCCAGCAACAAATCTAAGGCTGTGCTGATCGCTGAACTAATGGAGGGAGACAGAGCCCGCAGCACTACACCTCCACCAGCCAAGGAAGAGACCCCATTCCAAAAAGAGCTACGAACCAGGTTGGAGTTTCTGCCGCAACCAGTATCGTTGGAAATGTTGACCGTGATGATATCGGATGTACAGGACTATCTGCTGGCAACCAACCCACCAGCAACCCCACCTAGGGCAGAGTCTGTTACTGCCTCCACCTATGGACAAATAAAGCCCAAAGTCCCACATCACGCCTTTAAAGCGTTTTGTGAAGAAAAGGACGAAATCGATGGGTACTTACAGGATTTTGAGCGGCTGTGCGATTTGCACGATCTGGAACCCGCAGTATGGGTACCGCTGCTGGCCGGTAAATTATCGGGTAGGGCAGCTGAAGCCTACCGTGCTGTACCTCGAGAGGACAGCAAAGATTACCCTAAAGTAAAGAGGGCGATCTTGGAGAGGTATGCTATTACCCCAGAAGCATACCGGCGCAAGTTCAGGGGCTTGCGCAAACCGGAGAAAGATTCTCACGCAGAGTGGGCACACAAGCTGGATCAAGCATCGCAAGGATGGATACAGGCCAGCAACGCCACTAATATGGAGGAGTTACGACAGCTTATGCTACTGGAGCAGTTTTTTAATGGCTTGTCCCCAGACGCACAAGAATGGGTGAGAGACCGTAAACCCCTCACCCTACCCGAAGCCGCTAGATTGGCGGATCAGCATTTTGATGCCCGGAGGCATCACGGATCACAGAATAAAGCCCTCCCTCGGATTACCGGGCCACCCCATAATTTTACTCCTACCGGCCCCACCGTACCCCTGCACAGGCCAGCACTGAATACTCCACCACCCCCCTCCCGATACAACGGCCGGGCTAACATTCAGTGTCACACCTGCAAGCAGTGGGGACACATTTCTCGGGAGTGCACCCAAAACCGGAGCCGGCAGGCTTGGAATCAGGTGCGACAAAATTTGGCACCAAGGGCTGCTGCACACCATTACCAGGTAGCCCCCGTCACCCAAGAATTGCTGAGCGCTCAAGTTGAGGAGCCGCTAGGGGTGCTCCACGAAGTAATGTCGGTCCGAGCCACCGACAACCGACAACATCATCGGCAGCTAGTAACCCTAGAGGGCAAGGAGGTACAAGGGCTCAGGGATTCGGGAGCCACTTTGACTTTGGTTGCACCACATTTGGTCCCGGGCGCAACCCACACTGGCGGGTCAGTGGCCGTACGGGTGGCCGGGGGAGCAGTATACCGGCTACCGACTGCCAAAGTACACTTGGATTGGGGTGTGGGAGAGGGGACTGTGGAAGTAGGGCTTATGCAAAATTTACCTGCAGATGTTGTGCTGGGGAATGACTTAGGCCAAATGACTTCCGCTTTTATTCCCCAGACTCCCTATCAGGAGGCACACCCCGTAACCACCCGGCAACAGGCTCGCACCACGGCTACACCGATGCACTCTGAGGCTCAGGTAAGAGACCATGCTCCCCAACCGACCCCCATGTCCTGGGATACCCCGACTACCTTTGCGACCGAAGTCCAGACCGATCCCACCCTCCAAGTATATAGGGACCGGGCACAAACAGACCAAACCGGGCTAGAGGGGGAGCGGTACATCTGGGAGAAGGAGTTGTTATACCGTGTCACGACTAAAGATGTGGGGGGGTCTGTCACCCTGACTAACAAGCAGCTAGTGGTACCGCAAAAGTATAGACAGGAGCTGCTTAGAATTGCTCATGACATTCCCTTGTCAGGGCACCTAGGGATGACCCGTACCCGGTACCGCTTAACGCATGCCTTCTTCTGGCCCGGCATCTCGCAGGATGTGCGCCAGTATTGCACCTCTTGCGACGTATGTCAGAGAGTAGGTAAACGAGGGGATCGCCACAAGGCCAAGCTATGTCCCCTACCCATTATCGCAGAGCCCTTCAGCCGCGTAGCGGTAGATATCGTAGGGCCCCTGCCAAAACCCAGTCCCTCTGGAAAAAGGTACATTCTGACTGTAGTGGATTACGCCACCAGGTACCCCGAAGCTGTGGCCCTCACTAATATACATGCCGAGACCGTAGCGGAGGCATTAATGAAAGTGTTTTCCCGGGTAGGGTTCCCCCAAGAGATAATCTCGGACCGAGGTACCCAGTTTACGGCCGAAGTTACTCAACATATGTGGAAGGTATGTGGCATTAAGCCAATAGTTAATTCCGCCTACCACCCCCAGTCCAATGGGTTATGTGAGAGGTTCAACGGGACACTGAAGCAGATGCTTCGGACGTTCGGGGAGACCCACAAAGACTGGGAGAGGTTTCTACCTCACCTACTCTTTGCTTATAGAGAGGTTCCCCAGGAGTCGACCGGGTTCTCCCCGTTTGAATTACTATTTGGGAGGAGGGTGCGGGGACCCTTGAACTTAATTAGGGAACATTGGGAGGGAGAGAGTACTACCAACGAGACCCCTATCATATCATACGTCCTGGAATTCCGGGACCGTCTGGAGGCGCTCACTCAGGCTGTACACACCAACCTCCAGGCGGCCCAGCAACGACAGCGACGCTGGTACGATAGAGGAGCCCGAGACCGCAGCTTTCAGGTGGGACAGAAGGTTTTAATTTTAAAACCTGTCCGCACAGACAAGCTGCAGGCCATCTGGCAAGGCCCATACCAGGTAGTGGAGCAGCGATGCGACACTACCTATGTGATCGGCCCCTGCTCAGGGGTAGGGAAGAGACGCATGCTCCACGTGAACCTGCTCAAACCCTATCATGAGAGGATCGAGGATGTGACGGCCATCTGCGCCTCCTCCTTAGAGGATCAGGAGAACCTACCCTTACCTGACCTACTAGAACCCGAGGCACCGATAGAGCCCTCCCAGGGAGTTCAGCTGGGGGAGCGGCTAAGCGCCCATGAGCGTGCCCAGGTACAAGCGCTGATCGAAGCCAAAGGGGCTACCTTCTCCAATTTACCTGGTTACACTCCGCTAGCCACTCACCGAGTAGACACCCTGGGACAGCTACCTATGAGACAGGCTCCATATAGGGTTCCGGAATCCGTCCGTACCCATATGAAAGCCGAGCTAGATGAGATGTTACAGCTAGGGGTTATCGAACCCTCCGATAGCCCCTGGGCATCGCCGGTAGTCCTAGTACCGAAAAAGGATGGCACCACTCGGTTCTGTGTCGACTACCGGAGGCTAAATGACAAAACGGTGTCTGATGCCTACCCGATGCCCCGGATAGACGAGCTGTTAGATAAGATGGCACGGGGCCAGTATCTCACTACCATTGATTTGTGTAAGGGATACTGGCAAATTCCACTAGCCGATGACGCCGTCCCCAAGTCGGCGTTTGTCACTCCGTTTGGCCTGTACCATTTCAAGGTCATGCCCTTCGGAATGAAAAACGCTCCGGCTACCTTTCAGCGGATGGTAGATCGGCTACTGGACGGGTTCCAAGAGTATGCCTGTGCCTATCTAGATGACATAGCCATCTTTAGCCAGACCTGGGAGGATCACCTACACCACATAGGGGCGATCCTAGATCGTATTGGGGAGGCTGGGTTAACGTTAAAGCCTAGCAAGTGCCACATAGGTATGGCTGAGGTGCAGTATCTGGGACACCGAGTAGGGTGTGGGCAGCAGAGACCCGAGCCAGCCAAGATTGAGGCCGTAGCAAAGTGGCCTACCCCCAGGACTAAGACGCAGGTGCTGGCGTTTTTAGGGACGGCCGGCTACTACCGGAAGTTTGTTCCAGACTATAGCACCCTGGCCAAACCCCTGACGGACTTGACTAAAAAGAACCTTCCCCGACAGGTTGTCTGGGCCCCAGAGTGTGAGCAGGCATTCCAGCAACTCAAAACGGCTCTAACTAATGCTCCTGTGTTGACTGCTCCTGATCCAACTAAAAGATTTCTTGTTCACACAGACGCTTCAATGTTTGGATTGGGAGCAGTACTGAGCCAAGTGGGAGCCGATGGCGGAGAACACCCCGTAGCTTACCTAAGCCGCAAGTTACTACCGCGTGAAGTGAGCTACGCTGCCATCGAGAAAGAATGCCTGGCCGTGGTGTGGGCCCTCAAAAAGTTACAGCCATATTTGTACGGACAACCTTTTTCCTTACTCACAGATCACAACCCGTTGGTGTGGCTGAACCGTGTATCTGGGGACAATGCCCGGCTGCTGCGCTGGAGTTTGGCGCTGCAGCCCTTTGACTTTACCATTCACTATCGGCCCGGAAAACAAAACGGTAACGCTGACGGGTTATCCAGACAGACTGAACTCGAAAAGTGATCTGTGAGTACTCTCCCGGACATCCCCAAGCCGATCCGTTGGGATCAGACTGTGTATGCCGGCTTGGTTCTGGGGGAGCATTGTGGCAAATCTAGCCACTTCTGGACTATATGCAGTATAGGTTGTCCGTAGGCTGACTGTATGATGTGTTCCGTTAACTATGTATGTATTGTGCTATGGCCGTTCGCACGCTGGCAGCCGTACGCTGCCAGCGTACCAGCATTCATACGACGAAAACACGGCTATCCTGGCCATTCGCCGTACGAATACGGGCTCCCCAGGTCGACCACACACTCCCAAGTCGTGTGGTACCAAGTAACCGATTGCAACATTGTTGCAATCGGTAATTAAGGGCTCTCCTAGGTGGCCGTCGATCCACTACCGACCATGCGGCGGTCGGCCATCTTGGATCCTTTGTCTCTGCAGCGGTGTTCGGTCGTCGAGAGCCTGGACTTGAAAACGGCTACTCGATGATCCGAGCCCCGCTGGGTTCCCAGAGCATTCGGGAGTTCCGCGTTCGGTACATTATATGTCCCGTATTTATTCGGTACTTTTAAACCAACTTTCATGTTTAAATGTATTATGTGCGGCGTTCGGTCAATTCAGCTGGGATCAGAGCGGTATTCTCACAAAGTGTGCGCTCCGACCCCAGCTATCTACCGAACGTTCGATTATTCCAAAGTACCGAATATTATGTGAATTATGGATTTTTGAGTCAATTGTCGGTTTTGCTACACGAGGGGATAATCCACTTAATCGTCCATTTTAGTGGGAGTATCCCTCTCGTGTCGCAATGCCGGTTGGGAAAGTCACAATGCATGTTGGGAGAAATCCCCTGGATGATCTGTGTGGAAACCCCTTGCATGGGGAACTGTATAAATACGCTGCTTGTGAATAAACCGAGTTAGTTGACTCCCAAACTGTGTTTCGTCCGGTTATTGGGAGGATTGGGAATATTGCCTTGTTTTCTACTCTGACTGTGGATTTCCTGAAGATACCAACGGATGTCGTGGACGGTTATACCGCATACCGTTACAGACGTGTTGTTGATGGAGGACATGCAGAGCTTTTTAAGTCCTACACATCGCCACAGCCCTTCGGGATCTACCCTCAGAGAACGACTCGACCGACAGGTAGCAGACTACCTCGCCTTAACTGCAGATATCGACACTCTGAGGAGCGATGAACCCCTTGACTACTGGGTGTGCAGGCTTGACCTGTGGCCTGAGCTATCCCAATTTGCGATAGAACTTCTGGCCTGCCCCGCTTCAAGTGTCCTGTCAGAAAGGACCTTCAGTGCAGCAGGAGGTATTGTCACTGAGAAGAGAAGTCGCCTAGGTCAAAAAAGTCTAGATTACCTCACCTTTATTAAGATGAATGAGGGATGGATCCCGAAGGGACTGACAGTGGGCGATACATTCGACTAAAAAAGGCCTGATGAGATGAGCTGCCTTGGGCTAAAAATGGTCCACACGCAGCTGTATTTTAGCTCTGAATGCCGGTTGACTTGCGTGACTTATCCGCCACCAACTAGGGTTCAAGCCGCAATGTTTTAGGGCACTTTCTGCCTGGGAAACAAACATCAATTTTTCTGGCCACTGCTACAGCAGCGGCTGCAACAATACCTAATTTTTCAGGCATGTGTACATGCCTAATTTTTCGGGCCTCTGGTGCTGCACTGTGGCTTCAAAAACCAAACCAAAAAAAAGGCACATAACAGGGATTAAACTGATAGGAATAGTACTACTTAACACACCACTCCTATCTGGTGGCACATTAGATTGCACGCGCAGTGCCCCAAATTTGAAGTAGGAGGACCGACCAAGCATCTTTTTCCATCTCCCGCTTCCTAAAATCGATGCCATATACACGTCCCCTGATAGGGCGCCAGCTCGTTATTCTCTTGGGCGCCAGCTCATTATTCTCTTTTTCACTTCACTAGGGACACTTTACTGCACTATGGGCACTTAGACCCACTCTTTGTCTTGCACACTGTTATTCCTAGCCAGCATCTGTGATGGGAAATCAGGCAGTCATCTAAACGTTTAGATTGAGCTTTAGCTTAGAACACCCTTGAAGGTGTTTAAGAAGATTAGGGCTAGTTTAGAGGATTCTTCTTAGACCTCTCTGAGTCTTTATAGCCCTTCTACCTATCCAGCATTTCTGGAAACTAGCTAAGAGAAAGGGTGGCTGTGTGTCTGTGATACATTTAACTTTATATCACCTTATTGACACTTTTTATGACAGCATCACTCCGGTCTCCATACTCTCTGCCTATACCCATCTATTTAGAGGGAATTTCCTTGCCCCTGCCAATATTATATAATAGGTAATAGTATTACCATTATTACACAATTAGCCACTATAGGGGAATGAGTATAGTATCCCTTTGTTATTTATAAATGATACAATAAATACTTTTTTCCATTACTCAATTAACTTTAACAAAGGGTACTAACCACCGTATTAGGAATCATTACTCTGCTTTCCCTTTCTCCCTCTATTATACACCTATGCTCACTAGGATTTGTAGGTATCACTTTATTATAGTTGTCTAACCTTTTCCTATGCCAGTTTTAGATCTCCTTCTTGGGAGATTTTTTCTTTTTTCAGTTTATTAGCATACCTGGGTACAAGCCCTCGGTGGGACTGGCACCACCACCTTACCACATTTCCTTGTTTCTTCCACTCATACCGCTTTTTCCATCTTTGAAGGGGTTTGGCGAAACAAGGAAATAGTCCTCTACTCGTAACAGGGATTAAACTGATAAGAATAGTACTACTTAACACACCTTATAATAACGCCAAGAGAGGCAACGCAGAGAGAGGAGTCTGAAGAAGAGGAGTCAGAGGAGGAAGGTGGATTTGAGGAGGTGGAAGACCAAACACAGCAGGCGTCCCAGGGGGCTTGTTGTCACCTTTCGGGGACCCTTGGTGTACGTGGCTGGGTGGAGGAAGAGACCTTCAATGACATCAGTGAGGACAAGGAACAGGACATGGCTAGCTTGGTATCCAACCTTGTGCAAATGGGGAGTATGCGGTTGTGCAAATGGACTGTTTGCGGTTGTTTGCGGTGCGTTAAACGGGGAGTTTGGCCTGTCACTGTGAAGCGGGCGTAACCCTTACACTAACTGATCGATACAACATCATACAGTAGGTCCCCTCCTCATTATTTTTATGGCCCCCACCCACCGCTCACGGGTGGGGGCGGGCGGGAGGACAGTAGGTCCCCCCATTGTGATTTATGGCCCCCACCCACCGCGAAGGGGTGGGGGCCGGGGGGGAGGACAGTAGGTCCCCCCCCCCCTTATCCTTATTTACTGAATATTCCCCTGTATAACAATGTTTGGCATTTAGTGAATATTCCCTATTCTGGGTCAGGGTCTCTGAGGAAAGGTGTCAATCCATATCTGCCAAGTGACCCTATGTAGGGGGAACAGTCCATATTCTGCTCTGTGTCAGTGTGTCTCAGGGTCCCTGAGGACAGGTGTCAATCCATATCTGCCAAGTGACCCTATGTAGGGGGAACAGTCCCTATTCTGCTCTGTGTCAGTGTGTATCAGGGTCTCTGAGGACAGGTGTCAATCCATATCTGCCAAGTGACCCTATGTAGGGGGAACAGTCCCTATTCTGCTCTGTGTCAGTGTGTATCAGGGTCTCTGAGGACAGGTGTCAATCCAAATGTCAAGGTGTCAATATGTCATATGTCAGGTGTCAATCCATATCCATTGTGATTTAGGAATGTTAGGTGATTTATGCCCTTTATGGATTAAAACCAGACTCTGCATCAACTGTGTAATTTTCCATGGGAGTTTTGCCATGGATCCCCCTTCCGGCATGCCACAGTCCAGGTGTTAGTCCCCTTGAAACAACTTTTCCATCACTATTGTGGCCAGAAAGAGTCCCTGTGGATTTAAAATCCACCTGCCCATTGAAGTCTATGGCGGTTTGCCCGGTTCGCTGGTTCGCGAACGTTTGCAGAAGTTCGCGTTCGCCGTTCGCGAACCGAAAATGTTGTGTTCGCGACATCACTACGCGAGATATATATATATATATATATTTATAGTATCTGTTTCTTGACTCTGCTACCCTTCACTACTCTGTTTTTTGGCATCCTTGACATTACTGTCGCTCGCTCTTACGATTTCTGGGTCCTTTTGAACTTGGCTGTTCTCCAGTCATATGTTAAACCCAGCCATCCTAAGAACTAATAATACATTTTGTATTTCTGGAGTTCTGGTGGAATTATACTCTGTGTGTTGGGGTAGTTAACATCGACATAACATTCAATGTTATATAGTGAATAAGCAGATTTGTAAACATGTATTTTGTGCCTCGCAGACGGTTCCTGGTTTGACTTAGTCTATTCTCAGATAAGAACAAAAGACAGGAAGGAAACTACAAGGAAATGCTGACACAGGAGCAATACACCACCATGACGGTCTGCAAATAACACAGAGATAACTCCACATCCCACAAACACTGTACTCCTTGCCTACGTCACACTGCCAGCACCACAGGAGGTGCCACATGTTGGGTTTAATGTTTATGTTAAAGGGCGGCACGTCATGCCAAACAATTTATGTTCTTTAGTTTGAGCATATGATTTAATCTGTACATTGTTCTAGCAATGTATAGATTAGGAGAAATACCTATTTAAAAATATTTTTTTCTCCTATTGGTCAGTCAAGGTCAGTAAAAAAAAAAAAAAAAAAAAAGACCTCCCTGAGGAGGTCCCCCTGCTTCATCCTATAGCAACCACAGGACATGCTCCATGATTGCTATTGAAATTCCCTAGCCGACGGTTTTAGCGTTGGTTAGCGAGTATAGAAACGGATTGACCTTGTAAACCAATGAAAACCGTAATTAACAGTACGACACTTCCACATACAGCACACAATCCCTTCCCTCTTCCTGTGATATAATTAAGGTAGTGTAACCCTGTGAAGTTACACAGACTGCATTATCTGAAATGCCCAGTAGATGGCACATGGCCCCAGTATGTTGTTAATAAAACATTGAGCATTGATCACATGACTTGCTGAAATCAGTGGGAGGAGTGTGGCATCATCAGTTCCTGGGAGGTTTTCCTGCACAGCTCTGGGGAAGGAGGGCCAAAAAGGATTCTAGAAGGATGACATGCTGAGCTGAAATGGAGGACATGTGAGAGACTGTAAAAAGAGATGCAACCTGGCAGAGAGAACTTGTTTCACCCAAGATCACACCAGATGAGAGAGGGACCTGCTGGCAAAGACAAGCATTGAGCCCAGACGTTTGGTGAATCCAGTGAGAGGAGACTGCTACTGACTACCTGGTTAATTGTGTTGTGAGGGTAAGCCAAACCTCTCCCTGTATCACCACAGGGCACCTGTCTTCTCACTCACAGTAAAGACTCTGAGGTCCCGTACAGACATTACACATCTGAGGCTGTGCCAGTGACTCTGTGGAGCTGGACTTATTAGGGCCCCAACTCTCCTATGTGCACCAACGGCCGCTAGGGCGAAGATCAGGGGGTGAGACACAGGTGTGCTGGTGGGTGAGTGGGGAAAATCCACATTTGCATTGTTATCTGTTACGCCATTGTATTTTCCTATGTGTGTCGGTTCAATTGCTATTTACCATATAAAGTTAGTTCCAGTTAGACTGTGTCAGTCTTATTGCACCAAGTATGTTCCCAGTGGGACCCCACATCCCTACCCCAGATGTTCCACTGGGTGGAGGCGCTGCCGCAGACATGTACCCCAGCTCCCAGATAGCGGAGGCTCAGGATCCGCCTGTCAGGCATAGTGAATTAACTAGGTTTAAGGATCCCAAAGACACTAGGGGGCATCCCCAAAACCCCGTTACAGTAGTTAATGCATTAACCTAATTATCCACAGGCAGAAAAAACACACATTTATATAAAGTCCCATAATTACCCCAAAACACAACATAGCCCCATAAATGTTACATCCTCTGATAGCCCTGATCTGGGTGAACAACATAACCAAAAATCACCCAGATCAGATAAGGGGTTCAAAAATGTTATGGAAGTCATATTTTTGCCCAGGCGCAGGCATGGTCCCATGTGCCGCTGGAGGACTGACCAGGAACCACAGGGTTTTCATGCCGAAAATAGTTCCAGGGCATTCGCGGCTAAGTTCCCTTGAAGTCTATGTGCGGTTTTGGGTCCATGCAGACAAGATGGCCACCACGTGTTCGAATGGCGGCCACTTCAACACTTTGGCTGTATCTGAAGTGCCACTTCAACTACTTCGAAAGTTTGAAGAACATTGTGCTAAGTTCCAATAGGCACAATTAGGGTCTCTCAGCCAAAATAAATTAAAGGGGCCATAGTCACACCGTAAAAGGCTGGCAAGTAGTCCTCTCCAAAAACCAGTGGCGAAGTTGCTTTCGTCACACATAGGTTACCCCCTTATGTATAGGTGTTATGTTTCATGAATGTTAGACAAGAGGAACACAACTGCAGAATGAATAGGTAGTACTATACCTTTAAGAAAAGCAAAAATAATTTACTTAGGATTCCTTGAGAAATTTTATTTATCTTTAGTGGAGTGGAGACAAATATAATTCTGTGAAACTCCTGAGGATGAAGTTATTAGTAAATTTTGAAGGCATTAATATATATGCAGGTATTTTAGTAGTAACAATCCAGTTTGTTTGAGAGTTAATGAATTCAGGAGTCTGTCCTGGTCTGGTAGTAGATGATGACAGCATAGTATAGTATTCAAAATAAGTAAGAGGTACTTCAGTGTGGAGTCCGAAGTTGCAGTATTCGAACAAGCAAGAGGTAACTCAGCGAGGAGTCCGAGATTGTGGAAGTGTTAACGAAGTAAGAGGTAGCTCAGTGTGGAGTCTGAGGTTGTGGAAGTCTAACGTAGTAAGAGATAGCTCAGCGAGGAGTCTGAGGTTGTGGAAGTCTAACGTAGTAAGAGGTAGCTCAGCGTGGAGTCTGAGGTTGTGGAAGTCTAACGTAGTAAGAGGTAGCTCAGTGTGGAGTCCGAGGTTGTGGAAGTCTAACGTAGTAAGAGGTAGCTCAGTGTGGAGTCCGAGATTGTGGAAGTGTTAACGAAGTAAGAGGTAGCTCAGCGTGGAGTCTGAGGTTGTGGAAGTCTAACGTAGTAAGAGGTAGCTCAGCGTGGAGTCCGACGTTGTGGAAGTCTAACGTAGTAAGAGGTAGCTCAGCGAGGAGTCCGAGGTTGTGGAAGTCTAACGTAGTAAGAGGTAGCTCAGTGTGGAGTCCGAGATTGTGGAAGTGTTAACGAAGTAAGAGGTAGCTCAGTGTGGAGTCTGAGGTTGTGGAAGTCTAACGTAGTAAGAGGTAGCTCAGCGAGGAGTCTGAGGTTGTGGAAGTCTAACGTAGTAAGAGGTAGCTCAGTGTGGAGTCTGAGGTTGTGGAAGTCTAACGTAGTAAGAGGTAGCTCAGTGTGGAGTCTGAGGTTGTGGAAGTCTAATGTAGTAAGAGGTAGCTCAGCGAGGAGTCTGAGGTTGTGGAAGTCTAACGTAGTAAGAGGTAGCTCAGTGAGGAGTCTGAGGTTGTGGAAGTCTAACGTAGTAAGAGGTAGCTCAGCGTGGAGTCTGAGGTTGTGGAAGTCTAACGTAGTAAGAGGTAGCTCAGTGTGGAGTCTGAGGTTGTGGAAGTGTTAATGAAGTAAGAGGTAGCTCAGCGAGGAGTCTGAGGTTGTGGAAGTCTAACGTAGTAAGAGGTAGCTCAGCGAGGAGTCCGAGATTGTGGAAGTGTTAATGAAGTAAGAGGTAGCTCAGTGTGGAGTCTGAGGTTGTGGAAGTCTAACGTAGTAAGAGGTAGCTCAGCGAGGAGTCTGAGGTTGTGGAAGTCTAACGTAGTAAGAGGTAGCTCAGCGAGGAGTCTGAGGTTGTGGAAGTCTAACGTAGTAAGAGGTAGCTCAGCGAGGAGTCTGAGGTTGTGGAAGTCTAACGTAGTAAGAGGTAGCTCAGCGTGGAGTCTGAGGTTGTGGAAGTCTAACGTAGTAAGAGGTAGCTCAGTGTGGAGTCTGAGGTTGTGGAAGTGTTAATGAAGTAAGAGGTAGCTCAGCGTGGAGTCTGAGGTTGTGGAAGTCTAATGTAGTAAGAGGTAGCTCAGCGAGGAGTCCGAGATTGTGGAAGTGTTAATGAAGTAAGAGGTAGCTCAGTGTGGAGTCTGAGGTTGTGGAAGTCTAACGTAGTAAGAGGTAGCTCAGCGAGGAGTCTGAGGTTGTGGAAGTCTAACGTAGTAAGAGGTAGCTCAGTGTGGAGTCTGAGGTTGTGGAAGTCTAACGTAGTAAGAGGTAGCTCAGCGAGGAGTCTGAGGTTGTGGAAGTCTAACGTAGTAAGAGGTAGCTCAGCGTGGAGTCTGAGGTTGTGGAAGTCTAACGTAGTAAGAGGTAGCTCAGTGTGGAGTCTGAGGTTGTGGAAGTGTTAATGAAGTAAGAGGTAGCTCAGCGTGGAGTCTGAGGTTGTGGAAGTCTAACGTAGTAAGAGGTAGCTCAGCGAGGAGTCCGAGATTGTGGAAGTGTTAATGAAGTAAGAGGTAGCTCAGTGTGGAGTCTGAGGTTGTGGAAGTCTAACGTAGTAAGAGGTAGCTCAGCGAGGAGTCTGAGGTTGTGGAAGTCTAACGTAGTAAGAGGTAGCTCAGTGTGGAGTCTGAGGTTGTGGAAGTCTAACGTAGTAAGAGGTAGCTCAGCGAGGAGTCTGAGGTTGTGGAAGTCTAACGTAGTAAGAGGTAGCTCAGTGTGGAGTCTGAGGTTGTGGAAGTCTAACGTAGTAAGAGGTAGCTCAGTGTGGAGTCTGAGGTTGTGGAAGTCTAACGTAGTAAGAGGTAGCTCAGTGTGGAGTCTGAGGTTGGGACAGAATCACTCAGCAATTTTGAGTTTGGCGCGGCTTCCCTATAAGGCAGGTGAGTGGAGCATCATATGGATGGGAGGAGCTTACTTCCGAACGCGGAAGTAACCTCGGGGGAGCGGAGTCACGGTAAGTTATGACAATAGGATGTAATGACTTCTGGCGGTTGTTGTTCAGTTATATCTCCCATGATATATGGTTCAACTGTTATCTTTAAACAGGAGAAGCTCTCAACAGACCTTCATCTCCCTGAAACACCTGCCAAGAAGAAAAATAAATTCACACATTTTATATCTTAGACTTGTTTGTACAATGAAAATATTAAAGACACTAGGGATGACATTAGGATTAGGGTAGTACTGAATACAGAAACCAGAAAAGTAACAGAAGACCAGTGTGAAGAGCTGAGCGCACCTCTCTAATGCAGATAAGCAGTACCAGAGCTATTCAGAACCACAAAACAGAAACATTGACTTCTGAGTACATTTGCAAGTTACACGAAAAGAAAAAGATAGAACTAAATATACGACAGTGATACATAGTAGAATCTGAAATCCAGAATCTGGGTTTGCAAGTGAAGGTAAGAGAAATCAAGAAGAGAAGCGGGGAGGGACCATAAAGGAAATGAAAGAGAGGAGGGGGTTGACCTGGCATGTTAGGTCCCAAATCATGGTGAAAAATAAGAGAGAAAATGTCCAGGTCTAAGGGATGATCAACAATAACATGGATATGTGGATACCGTTTAAAGGGACAATGTAGATATTATAGCCATTCCATCTCATTAAAGTGGTTATAGTGCCTGGAATCCCCTGGCACTGTCCCTCCACTCAGTATTAAGACATTCCATCTCATTGAAGTGGCTATAGAAACATAGAATGTGACGGCAGAGAAGAACCATTCAGCCAATCTAATCTGCCCAATTTTCTAAAAATAAATCTACCGAAAACCGGCCACCCTCCTGGCTCATTAAGTTCTGGAAAACCTCCGGAATTAGTGCTCCCACTGTGTGGCCGCCATTCGTGCAACCAAGCAACACATGCTGGAAAAAGAGGCGGCCATCTTGTCGCACGAAAAGAGACAGCGGGACCTGGTCATAGAGTGTCTGGAACTCCAAGTCGGACACTCAACTCCGCGAACCCCGGTCAGCTTCACGAACGCCTGCTTCTTTTCACAGACAAGCCAGGAGAGCGCTGTTCGGCAGGTTTGTTCGCACAAACCCGGTAAACAAGCGCTACCAATGAGCCAGGGGAACCATTCGTGGTTTTGTTCAAAAGTTTACCCCTGTGGCGATTCAGCTGAATTTGTGGAATCTGAGCACTATTTGGACAACTTGGGTGCTCAGATCCAGGCTATCCGGGGATATGACAATTATGGGGGTCCTTATAATATTTATGTGTATTATTTACTTTTCACATTTTGTACTTTATGTCAAGTCATTATGTGTCTCAGTAATTTAGTGGACGTATTGTGGGAGTTTCTGTGGGCGTGTATACTGTACCCTTGACTTGCATAAAAGCTGGCCATCTGGCCTGAAAAAAACATTCCTGTTGTACCCTGTATTTAGTCTAGGCTGATGTTTGGGTATGCGTCTGATTACCCGCTGGATTTACTTGTATGCTGTATCTTTGTATAATGTATGTATATATTTGTAGTCGGGGATAATAAGCCGTACATAACGCCGTTGGCTATGTATGAGAGTCGGTTGTGTGCCTAAACCGACGATCGGGTAGGCCAGAAATAAATGAGGGCAAAAAGATTTAATCGTAACACTTTAATGCTGATATCGATTACCCAACCCATTCTGTGAACGCTTCCAGAGATCTCTCTTAGGTTATGGAATGTACTTGCTGTAAGCTGCTGATTCCCATCTACCTAATTCCTTGATTAATGAGTGCCGGTACTCACCTGATGGAAGCAGCAGATGCGGCATCGATATTAGGGGGTTTGACCAATGATGGTCAATGGGACCTAGCCTATTCTGGTAGCCGGGTCATCATTTAGTTCATGAATATGCGGTAGCGAGTGATTTGTCGTATAGTGTGAATAGGTGTTTTGCTTTGTCTCTCTGTGAGAAAGAGGCAAAAGAAAATCAAATGCATCCACCCTACCACCGTACTCTACTTTCGTGGTTCGGATAGAGTTGGACCTCTAACTGGGTGTATCTTGTGTATATAGCTGCCACAAGGTGTTCCTAAAAGTTCGAATGAGATAGCGCGTCGGCCGTGAAATTACCCCAGCCAGGTACATGTATGCATACCAAATGGAAATTACGTGACACCGCCAACTAGGTAATTCCCCTTATGGGTTCAATTAGTGCCCGTGAGGGAGAACACCCTTTACATAGGCGTGCGCACGGGGTGTGCCGGGGCACACCCTAATCCCCGCGGCACGCCTATGGATTGAGTCCTGGAGGAACGGAGTTCCTGCACTTTTTTTGTGCAGGAACGCTGTTCCTGCAGGCACTCAGCGCCCCCCTTCTTCCCCCATGTCCCCCCTGTCATGGATGGGAGGGGGGGGGGCAAGAGGTTATGGACCCCCCCCCCCCCCCCCCGGTCGGCTCTCTCAATATCAGCCGTGGCGAGGGAGCTGTGAGCTTTCTGCTCCCTCTCGCCGCGCGCTGTTTGCTGATGCTGGGAGCCGGAATATGACGTCATATTCCGGCTCCCAGCTACAGCAGACAGCCCACGCGGTGTGGGGATATTTATGGGATAATAATTGTAAACAGATGAGAATTGCCCACGATTTCAATTCTCAGATCCCTAAGAACGTTTATCGTTATAAATGAAAATGTATAACCATATACCGGTAATTAAAATTACAAATTTGTTAAAAAAATTTATATTTATTTTTATATTCAAATGATAATAATATAAGTAACATGCATGATAATAATCAATGGAATTTTCAGTATAACATGAATATGTAATACAATATGGTAATTTAAAACAACATTTCCTAATGACTAAGACGTAGTTTAAGTCTAAAGCATTAGTTGTCAAGATTGATTTACGATGGGCTTCACAGAAGGAATGTGATGTTTCACACACAGAGCTACAGTGTAGGGCAATAGAACTTAGCTAGCAGTTAGAAATAACCCTTGCAGTGCTGGCTAGACCTCCTAAGTAGTTGAGATCTACTCCTATGTAATTTTAATTAAAATAACATTTAACCCGTCATCAACCATTTCCTTGATTTTATCCAATGAGAGAAATCTACTATGTTATATTAGCTGATATTTTAATTAATTTGTCTAAATAGATATTTTATCTTATTTTAGAGCCAATCAATACAGCTGGATAAATGGTCATGATATGCTAACGTGATATTAATCACACAAATACATTAATGATTATATTGATCCCAGCTGCAGATGGGATGCTATAACCATATATATATTCTTTAATAATTAAGATTTCTAAATATGAAATCAAACATGATTTATCCAGTCATATATCATGCTATTAATTTTAATTAATTTTAATTAATTAATTAAATGTCTGTATATTTACCAGTTAAGTAGATATTTTCTCATCAGATATCCTCAGGTAGCTAAATGTCATAGATCTCTTTCTCTGCATGGAGTGTGAGAGTTTCTTGGTTACTCTGGTCGCCCGATTCTGCCTGGATCTCTCTAAATCTCCAGAGTGTTGTAATGTCTCTCTCTTTCTTTCTTTGAATCTCTGAATTTCCTCTCTTCCCTTGTCTTAACTTTTTAAAGGGAAAAATTCCTTAGGTGATAGCCAATCACAAATGTGGGGTGTGGTTGCCTTCTAGGTAATCATTTTAGTATTTGAACTCAAGAGGGCAGCCTTGTTCCACTACACATACCTATCCAGGAAAGGGTTAACTTTTCCTGGTGGCTATTTTTGACGTCATTTACGTTATCTTTATGTATGCCCTAACTCAAATCTTCTGTCAGATCAAGAGGATTTCTTCAGACTATGCGTCTGCAAATTCTGCTATAATTCCTAAAATTGATAGTTTGTGAACTAAGTTTCACCTTAACCCCTTAAGGACACATGACGTGTGTGACACGTCATGATTCCATTTTATTCCAGAAGTTTGGTCCTTAAGGGGTTAAACTATAATGGGACGTTGTACAATATCGAAAGTAAAATTTTATTATTTAATCCTCTGTCACCCAGGTCTGGGTTTAGAATTTATTCTTATTTCATTCGCAATTAGACAGTCTGTCCACCCCCATTCTCAATGTCTTATCTATTTGGTTTGTTTATATACACATTCCATTCAGCTTGGGCAAAACAGTCAGTTTCAAAGAAAGGATAGAAATTTTGTGTCTTTGTTAACTTGAAGATACAAAATGGAGTCTGGTCTGTTTAGCAATGACTTCAGAACATACATTTTGTATTTCTATCATAGCACAAAATGTCTGCCGATATAAATACCCTGACAGCGGCGAGAGGGAGCAGAGAGCTCACAGCTCCCTCGCCGCGGCTGATATTGAGAGAGCCGCCCGACCCACTGGACCCCAGGGACAAGTCCACGCCAGCACTCCAGGTAGGGAGGCTGGGTGGACATTTTTTTAATTAAAAAAAATAATAATTTGTGTGTGTGTGAATGTGTGTGTGTCTGTGACTGTGTTTGTGTGTGTGTGTCTGTTTGTGTGTGTGTGTGTGTCTTTGACTGTGTCTGTGTATGTCAATGTGTGTGTGTGTGTCTGTGAATGTGTGTGTGTGTGTGTGTCTGTGAATGTGTGTGTGTGAGTGTATGTGTATGTGTATCTGTGAATGTGTGTGTGTGAGTGTATGTGTATCTGTGAATGTGTGTGTGTGAGTGTATGTGTGTATGTGAATATGTGTGTCTGTGAATGTATGAGTGTGTCTGTGAATGTGTGGGTCTATGAATGTATGAGTGTGTGTGTGTCTGTGAGTGTATGTGTGTGTGTTTGAGTATGCGTGTCAGTGTGTGTGTATATATATATATATATATACACACACACACACACACACATATACATACACACACTGGAGTGTATTTTTTTTGGGGGGGTGGGAATCTTGGTTGACATTTTTTTAATTAAAAAAATAATAATTTGTGTGTGTGTGTGTCTGTGTGTGTATGTGAATGTGTGTGTGTGTATGTGAATGTGTGTGTGTGTCTGTATGTGTGTCTGTGAATGTGTATGTGTGTCAGTGTATGTGAATATGTGTGTCTGTGAATGTATGAGTGTGTCTGTGAATGTGTGTGTCTATGAATGTATGAGTGTGTGTGTGTCTGTGAGTGTGTGTGTTTGAGTATGCGTGTCAGTGTGTGTATATACACACACACACACATATACATACACACACTGGAGTGTATATTATTTTTTTTGGGGGGTGGGAATCTTGGTTCCCACACTTTATTCCCCAGGACTTTATTCTCCCCTGTCGGCTCACGCAGAACCGGCGCTGAGTGTCGGCTCTGCTCTAAGCCTCCATGGGCCGGCGGGGAGATCAAAGATCTACCTCACCGGCCCACAGCAGCATGAAGGGAGGCAGGAGAGGACCCGGGGAGCTCTAGACAGCAGCTCCGCCAGGTTCCTCTGGCGAGATCTGAGCGTTGCCGCGGCAACGCTCAGATCTCACGGGAGTTAACTCTAGCCCCGCAGGCTAGAGTTCACTCTCCACTGGACCACCAGGGATGGCACATGGCAGCAAGGATCCCCCTCCCTACATAAGGTAAGAAGGGAGGGGGGCTATTTACTAATCTGCCCCCACCTCCACAATCTGTCCAAACATACAGAGCACACACACACATACAGCACCCACACACAAAAAGCACCTACAGACATACAGCACTCTCACACAAACAGCACACACAGCACCCAAACAGCACCCACACACATACAGTACACATACAGCACCCTCACACACACAGTACACTAACCGCACCCTCACAAACACACACAGCACCTTTACAAACACACAACACCCTCACACACAGCACACTAACAACACCCTCGCAAACATACACACACAAACAGCACCCTCAGAAATACATGACACCCACACACATCACACAAACAGCACCCTCACACACACAGCACCATCACACACACATCACACAAACAGCACCCTCACACACAGCACCCTCACACAGCACACTAACAGGACCCTAACACACAAACAGCACCCACATAGCACACTACCAGCACCCTCACACATACACACATACAGCAGCACCCTTACACACACCACCCTCACACAGCACACTAACAGCACACACACACACACACACAGCAGTGTGTATATATATATATATATATATATATATATATATATATATATGTGTGTGTGTATATATATATATATATATATATATATATATATATATACACATATACATGCGGCGTGTGTTTGTGCTTTAGGGTGCACACCCTAATGCAATAGGCTGCGCACGCCTATGACCCTTTATCTATATTTACACAAGCGACTTTGTTATTGGAAATCATGTGATGGTTTGCCTTCCCATCAGGAACCCCGGGTGTGATCTGCTGCAACTAATGGGTTAAATGTTGAAATAGTTTGAAAGTGGTGCCATCGGTCACGGAACCACCAATCTTGGCATATGGCCGTGAATACTGAATGGCCTGTTGCGTCGATACCCGTAACCAGTGATTCTACGTCTGGTGGGGGGATGAACATAGAAATCCGTTTCTGACTTGTAAGAAACCGACACCACCTCAGTGGTCTGTTTGCGTGCGAGTCAAGAGAGATGGTGTTATAGTCGTGTGGAGCCTCTGGTAGGAGGGGTGGTAGTCGCAGTATGATTGAGCGGCCCAGTTGTATTGCGTGAAATGTGAATGTAAGAGCCCAGTAGGGATTGCAGGTCTTTGCGGGAGCGGTTACTCATGTGTGAGAACCCTGTCATTCGTTGATGATGCGTTATACTTTATCATCAGTTAACCTGGCTAGCCTGGTGGCTGAGTCCGGGAGGATACCAAAAAGGTTAGGTCGGTGGAAGGCCCTATTGTTTTCTCGCCATGTAGGGGAGACTCCTGATGAGGAGCATAATGCCACGGTGTCGGTGATGTTTTGAGGGGTTCTGTTGGGAACCTTGGCGTAGAGGAAATAATCGGGGTAGCGTATTGCTACTGGGCTGTAATTCACGTATTTGGAGGTGCTCGCGTAGTATTTCCGTGAACGTGTCTAAAGTTCGGGGCTACTCTTAGCCCCAAATGTCTGACGCCTGGCGAGACAGTATGTACCTTCGTCTTGGAACTCTGTGACTGCCACGGAGACGGGTATATAGGCAGCAACTTCCCGGCTTCGTGAATGCTCCTATGCGTTAGTCCACTGTGGCAACTTGGAGTAGGAATTGATGGCACGGTGAGGTCGTGTGTAGAAGTATTTCCGAAGGACCCGAAATTTGTGTTACGCGACGTCTCTATTTCACTGCCAAGGCAAGCATCAGAGATACAATAAGTGCCTGCAGCTAGACCTAACAATGCAGAGAGAGGGTCGCACGTGGAAATTGAGTAGGCCCACTGAGGCCATGGTTGTATGTGATAGTCCAATTTAGGGGTCGGAATCGTGTTTGTGGTGAATTGCCCGTAGAGGACCGTATGTAACGTAGGTAGTGGTGGCCTGCTCGCACGGTGGTCCTAACTTCCCGGTGTATCCGCATATCGGCTTATCTGCATAAGCGCCCGGCGACCGGTGCCGTTTTTGACAACAAACTGTAAGTCACGGCTGCCGTCGTGCGGCAGTCGCGGTTGCTCCGCGTCATCTTGGGATACCCCTATACAATATGGAGCTTATCCATTTCGTCACAATTTTGATTATTTTGGCGGGCGGTCGGGATAGCACGTACGCTGGGCAAACTTACAAACTATTTCTCTGCATGATTTCATTTAAATCATATCTCGATCATACGTACATATAACCTGGCTGAATGGGAATGTTCATTTGTGATGCCAATACACTCATTATTCATTCATTAAACGGCCCATTAAAACGTTCATTGTTGGGTTTAGGTGGGTTAGGTCGGCCCCTTGTGGTCATACTAATTATGACATATTGTGCAAATTTAAAGCATATTTTTGTTACATATAGTATTAAGTATTTAATGCAGATATGGTTACTGCCCTCTGCACCTGAATTCAGACCAATTACATGTAGGTCTGGCATGATACATTCCGTATTCGAGATACTGCATAGCAATCAATATGATGCATTTTTTTTTTTTTAATGTTGCACATAAAATTTCTAAAACACGTTCAGTTACACATATCATTTTATCATGTTATAAACTAGCCACTCGAGGTTTTGCGTAGCCGGTGGACTTACGTGTAACTTCTGCATTTATAGGCTAGGCCATCCGTGCAACCTTTGGGTTTTTGGTTCCAGTTTCCTATTTAGGATAAATCTACCTGGTAGGTATCTTGGGTACAGGAGGGAATTTAGAGGTACATATCGATAAACCACTAAATAGTTATTATATTAAATAAAATTTTAAACTCACTATTAATCTTGTAGGACCTACAGATCACCTGTATTACCTTATCCGGCTAAATACTTGGCTCAACAGGTACGTCCTTTTTCCACACGATTCCCGTCCCCGTCTATTTTCATAAGCTAGTTATACACTGGCATTGAAGCATAGAAGCCTCTAGGTACGTTCTTCCTGGCCTTCTACGCCTTACGTTAGTGGTCCCGCGAGGCCAACACCCATCCTCAAAACGGAGGCACGACATCCCCTCGGGCCAAATCATAGTTAGCCGCCTCGCATGGTTGCATAGAGAGGGCCTCACCTGTCACTCCCATTCTGTCTTTTTTCTGGTTATTGTCACAGAGGGGCCAACTCCCCGCCATAATGTCAATGGCCTCATACCCCAATCGGGCCAATTCATAGGCAGAGCCTCTCACAGCCGCTTGGCAACTAGCAGGGCCTCACCTGTCACCTATTGTCTTAATTGTTTCGCCGCTTGCCACTAGTTAAAGCAGCCTAGGTAAAACTTCTAATTTATTTTATAGCATGTCACAACTACCAGAAGGCGGGGAAGAACTGTCTATACCTAGCACACCGGCTAGATCAGTCACTCCATCTCAAGGAGGCGACAATGCAAGCCCTTCATCTCTCCGATCCTGGACTGTTCCTCGGATCACCGCCGAATTGAGAAAAAGGAATATTCCATTCCCAGCTATGGCTAGGAAAGCCGAATTCTATAGACTTTTGAACACGCAAACTGATAATACAGGGGCTGATGAAGGGTCTAGTAGCGGTCAGTCTTCTGATCTGCACGCGGTATTATCCTCGGTCTTGACCTCTTTAGGTCGTATTACCGATAAACTGGATAAAATGGACACAGATAGCCGACAGCAGTCGCAAACGGCTCTGGGAAATAGTGACATGGCGGTTGTCCCCAGCCCTTCTCCTGGTAATGTTCCAACGGGTACTAGAGATCCTCATATTATTTTTTTTTTTTTTTTTTTTTGAAATAAATGGAACTTTATTCTAACAGCTGTAATTACAGTGCTTTTTTGTTGAAATGAAAACAAGTATACAAAACAATTGATTACTATTTGTTTACTGAAAGCAATAAGATTTCCACATCACTAAATAAACCAGCTCTGGCGGCTCCTCAAGACTCAATGTTCCAACAGCTCCAGACTGTTCAGTGTTGATCAGAAACAGAATAAAATAAATGGATTATCAGATGGCAAATCTGAACCTTGCAGCATGAGGGGGCCAGCGGGAATTATTCCGTGAATATACAATGGGAAGGGATATATTAAAAAATAAAATAAAAAATGAATATATAAAGTGAAATGAAATGACAAGGAAATGAAAAATATATAAAATGAAATGACAAGGAATTTTAGGCAAACAAATTTGAAGTCTGTTTCATGAGCTACAGTACTGTCTACCTAATCACAGCGCAGGATAGAAATATGGTGACAGTTTGGAGGTTTCAGCTGCACCTATACAATCATGGAAAGGAAATATATCCTGCAAAACAGAAAAATGCCTCTTTTATACACACATGGGAATGTAACATTGCACTGCAAAGTTACCAGCTCGAGTTAAAATACCAGATACCAGGGTGATTTAAAAAAACACCCCAAAAAACAAAACAACTAAACACGACTTCTAAAGCACAAAACTGTGAAATGCAATGGATTGCTAATGCCTGGGCACTCAATAATTTAGTATATATTAAATTAATTGTGCATGTAGGAGACAGGTAGAGTGCAATGATACAGTAAAAGTAAAAAAAAATCTTTAAACCTTGGTCAACTCCAAGTTGGTCCTTCACTGTTTAACAATCACCTACTTAACACATGGTCCTGCAATTCTCACACAGCTACACCCAGAATCATGGATCAGCTGTGCAAACCGACAGCAAAGACTGAACAGTGCAGAGAGGAGAACCTGCACATAACTGCTGAAGAGGAGAGCCAAGTTGTGAAAACAGACAAGACCTAGCTCTCCTTTAGCTGGTTATATCCACTTAGCAGTTATTGTAATTATTGTATGCCTCCAACTTTTTACAAGTTGATAGTCTTCCTATATTTGTACAATTCACACTCACAGGAAATCCTGCCCTCTGGTCCCCAGTTTTGGAAGAGCCGGTTTGTGTGACACAGGGTACTGCAGCATAGCTTTTGGAGTAATAACTACTGCAGAAGAGCACTGTTTAACAACACTGACTTCAGCGCAAGATGGTTAACCGGGTAAATATTACAGGAGAAAGCCCATGTACCATGACCTAAATTGTATTGTATATTACCTACATTTTGTTATAACACAAAAAGCATCTGCAGTCGTTAAAAACAGACCAGTACCCAAAATGATGCACAATGCTTTTGGTTTATTAACGGACTGTTATTACTGGGAACCGATTTCCTGCATTACAAGAAGGATTCGAGGTATGAACGTTTGATCTGGCACAGCCATGTGAACTAGGTTTACAAAGAACGAAGGAGCAGATTGCCATTGAGGGGATGGAATTCTTTAAAAGCCTTTGGGAAGGTCCCCAAATTACACAGTGCTGAATTACTACTGGGGGTAACCAGCCTAGTCCGCGATACCCAAAAATCCCACAGAACCGAAGGGTTTCAAAATAATGGTCAGAAAGGAATGTAGTTTGGTTCTAGTGTGAAGCCAAAGAAATGCCCACATTATTTACACTCTGCTCAATACTTAGTCATTTCTGAAGTCGTTTTTAATACGGTCTTCACTCAAGCACACACACAGGCACAGAAGCTACAAAATGCAGACAGATCCAGTAGCATAGCAATTACACGGACCTGTATCGTAACCATGCAAAAAGAACCAATCATGGACAATAACACAAACTGCTCCAGCACCAATGAGGTTAAATAGTTTCCAAGCTCCCTTTTAAAAACATATTGGGAGATGGACACTTTACTTCCTTTTTTTTTTTTTTTTTATCAAGTAGTATTGTGTGGTTTATAAAGCATATAAAACATTTTAAACCATGCATTTTAAGCCGCTGAGCATAGGGCAACGATAAAAATACCCCTTTAGTTCAGCTCTGCTGACCGGGTGGCCGCAGGGATAGAGGCTACTGCAAACCTTCACCCTACGCCACTGGTGTGTTGAAGCAGATAGTCCGTTTCGTGGCTCACTGGGAAGATGTTGGTGTGCGCTGGTGGGCTGTACAGGGATGTGGTGATCCTCCAGCCCCAGACTGGTGAGCAGGCCTGCATCGCTGTGCCACAAACCCGGTGTCTGCCAGAGTCCGAGTTTCCTCCACTTGAGGGAGTACTGAGGGGTCTGGCGTTGTGCTGCCGGTTACAACGCTGGGACCTCTGCTGCTGTGGGAGATGCTGTCGGGCTTTAGCCCTGATGGCCTTCAGACTTGTTTTATTCTTGCCGGTTCTATTACTGGTCGCGGCTTGCCGGTGTTCAGGGCGTGGGTGTTCCGTTCTGGGCATTTTCTTGGCTCCGTGGGTCAGTGTCAGGCCGTCCCTGTAGGTATTGGATCTCCCGGTGTGTTTTTTCAAGATGGCGCTCCTGCAACGCCGGCCTTTCGGGCGCCTGGAGCCTGTGAGAGTGTTGGAGGTCCGCCGTGCGGTCACCCGGACTGGGCTTGGTAGCTTGCCCTTTGTCTGGGTCGTCAGGTGGGGTGGTCGCATGCAGGCTGCCAGTTTCTCCCAGAAGGAGTTGAAGATTGCGGCCAGTCGGAGCTCCGTGGCCGCTGCGGTGTGGTAAGCTTCTCCAGTCGCCGCCATTTTGAGGGCCTCGTGTGTCGAGTTGCCCCTTTCTGGTACAGGCTTAGTTTCAGTTTTGCGGTGGGGCTGTGCTGGGCTACCCCTGTTGCCCAGGGGAGACCGGGATATCCCCCGCCGGTCCATAGGGGGGGGGGTTGGATGCATGCGTGACTGAGGGGCTGTGTGCATCGTTGCTGTCGGGGTGAGCGGCCGCCTCACCTCGGTTCGGTCTCGAGTAGGCCCCAGCGGCTTCGGAGGGTTCCCGAGGGGTGGTCGTCGCTTGTTTGGGGTCTTTGGATACCCCCGGGTTTCTCCTGCCTGCATTGCACCTTTTTGCCGGTATGTACTCTGATTTTCGGGGTATTTGTCCCCAATTAAGTCGCTTTTTCGCAGGAGCCCTTTCATTGTGCGGCTTTCCTGCTCGGCAGTTAGGCTCCGCCCCCCGATCCTCATATTATTAACCCGGCACACTTGGTGCCTGCTAATTTGAGAAAGGACATCTTGGAGGGGAAGGATGTAAATTTGGTATCACTACTCACTGTCCTGGAAAATAAGACATATGCTTATGGTGACATATCAGTGGTACTTAAATCTAGGGACCCCAGACTGAATCGTAAGCTGTCAATCCCTGAATTTGTCTTGGCTTTTGGGACCTACAGGGATGTAGTATGCTCAGTGCATCCCCATAGGAGGGAGGAATTGGATCTGTACCTACACAAGCTGGTGGATTTGGGGCACAAGTACGGTGGTACGGCTTTTTACGACTACCACCGTGCTTTCGCCGCAAAGGCGTCGGCGGCTCTATCCCAGTTTAGTTATCAAGTAGACTGGAGTGTGCTGGATACGGAGCTCTTTTGTCGACACTTTGCGGGCCTCAAGACACCAGCTTGTGCCATTTGTGCTTCCAATTCGCACACGGCAAATCTATGTCCCAATACCCCAGAGGTAAATACTTTCTACCCCCCTCCCAATATGACACCGGCCGGGAGACCAGCCAAGGTCCTTAAAGATAAACTGGGCCGCGATATTATATTTCTGGGGAAGTCGCAAGTTTGCAACAATTTTAATACAGGCACTTGCGGGTTCAGTGCCTGTAGGTTGCTTCATGTTTGTTCCTTATGTTTCCGGACTCACTCTAAAGCAATGTGCCCAAATAAATTATACCCCAAGCAGTACTTATCGTCTATTGATGTCTCACTGCTGAGAGAGTTATTATGTGATCACCCATCTCAACACTTAGTGGAATTTTTGGTGTCAGGTTTCACGTCAAGATTTCACACAGGTATTATCCACATGCCTACTGGGGTCTTAGAATGCAAGAACTTGCAAACAGCCAAAGCGGATCCTGATGCTATTGACCGACTTATACAGAAAGAGATTGACCAAGGGTTTGTAATTGGCCCTTTTGATTCTCCACCTTTTGCTGTATGGAGAACTAATCCCATAGGTCTGATCACGGGTAAATCCTCAAACAAACAAAGGTTGATTCTTGACCTCTCTGCTCCCCATGCATCATCTACACTAAGTCTAAACTCACTTATTCCGTCAGAAGAGCTTTCGCTGCAATACGCAACTATAGATAATGCCATCACAGCCATCCTCTCAGCAGGAATAGGCACTTGGCTTAGTAAGACGGACATAGTAAATGCATTTAAGCTACTCCCTATTCATCCATCCCTGTGGCATTTACATGGTGTTAAATGGCAAGTTATATTATTTTTTCACACGTCTCACATTCGGTTCCAAGAGCAGCCCACGTATTTTTGATATGTTTGCCGAGACGTTGTGTTGGATATTGCTTAACACCTGTAGATGCCCCACCATTATTCATAATCTGGATGACTTTCTTTCCATAGAAAGTAACCTCTTACCTCCCAGTAGCCTCCTGGCTATGACACGACTTTTTATACAACTAGGAGTCCTGATTTCACCTACTAAGACTGAAGGTCCCGATACGGTCATCAACTTCTTGGGGGTTGTGCTTGATTCTGTACACATGCAGGCTAGTCTCCCCAGGGAAAAGATTGAACGCATACTGGCCGCCATTGACCTTTACTTAACCGAACAGTCATGCAGCAAAAAGATTTATTTCTATACACCTCAATTAGATCGGATATTAAGTGACAAACCTCGAAAAATACACTCCAAAGCTCCTAATCTAAGCCTATTACTAGCTCCTACAACAATACAAGAAAAACTGAAACAAAATAAAATTACTGCTCTTAAGACAATTACAGGTTTTTGGAAATGCAAAAAAATGCCAAGCTTGTATAAATAATCCAAATCAATCTACAAATATTAGAATTTATTCATCCTCAAACAAAAGAAATTTTTAAAATTAAATCACATTTAAACTGTAATACCACTGGTGTAATTTATTTATTAAAATGTCCCTGCAATAAATTATATATAGGAGGCACAAAAAGGAGCTTTAAAAAACAAGAGTGGGAGAACATATTAGAAATATTAAAAAAGGACTCCATTCACATAATCTTTCTAAGCATTTTGATCTTATACATGCAAAGAATCCTGAAGGCCTTAGCTTCATGGCGATACAAAAATATCCCATGGAGAGGAGGTGATCTAGAAAAGGAATTAGATAAGGCAGAATCCAAATGGATATTTCAATTAGAAACGTTAGAACCTAAAGGTCTAAATGTAGATTTTGAATTGCGAGCTTTTTAATAAATCTATAAAAGCGTATTACGGTTTTACCTTTTTAGGAAAATTTCCATATTCTTAATGCATTTAATATTTTCATCTTTACATTCTATATTTTATTTATCATTTTTTCTTTTTTATGGACATTTTAAGTTGATGTTCTCCTTTTTACACATATTACATAAGTATTTACAAATGATAGATAGAATGGTAGTCATTTCAATCATCACCATAGCAACGCATCCCATAACAGGTCCCTTTTGTACACCGTTGGTTTGAGCTTTTATTGTGTTTTCTTTATTGGGATTTTTACTGTATTAGTTTACGGTTTTAATTTCTGCCCAATTGTGCAGTTTTGAATAGGCTATTTTATAATACCAGATGTCAATCTTGTTTATTTCCATGTATTGAATTTAGTTACTTTGTATATCAGAATCTCTTACTAGCCACAATACAGTTATTCCAATATATATTATTATCATATTAGTATTTTGTCATTTATACATTTGCACCCTTTATGAACCACATAGAAATCAATTTTAGCATGTACAGGTTTTATATATTATTTTTAGAATTGTGACTTTTATAGTATGCAAATGTTTATTACCATATGTGCCTACTAATATTTATTTTATTTATAAAATATTTTACCAGGAAAGATACATTGAGATTTCTCTCGTTTTCAAGTATGTCCTAGGTCCACAAATCATTGCATTGTTACAGTTAGGGTACAATAAAATACAAAAACAATATTAATACACAATATATACAAAATTTAACAGAGGTAGGAAATATATAATCAACCATGACAGGTGCATTCTGTTTTGGGGTATGTTGAGAGGGATCTCTTAATAATTAACAATGTATAATCTATTGTAATATATGCCGAGTGCTAAATCAAGTATGAACTGAACTATGAAGGGTTAATATAAGCCAAACTCTTTTGGCTATTTAAACCCGTAAGAATCATTCACTCCGCATCCTCTGAGGAAGTGAGCCAAGTCTCACGAAACGCGTAAGGACTTTACAGCATTGCTTTCTGCCACTTACCGTAAAACCAACCGAGCTACACTCGGAGCGCAGGAGAAGAGATCGGTGACACGCACGCGGCTTACAGACAGTCCATTCATCCGACTGCCGGACTGCAGATCTTTAACAGCTGCTTACACCCCATATCCTGACTCCAGTATAGCACTAAGAAGTTTTACCAAGTGTGAGTGCATTTTTTAACTTTATTAATTTCTTCAATAATTTTTTTTATACAGTAAGCACTATGGTTTTGCAACTCTGTTTCTTTCAGAACGGAGTAATCTTCATCTAACTACGGGTCACGTACCATGACCTGTTAGTAATGGCATTTTGCATTTTATGAAGGGTACAAATATTATTACAGTCACTGTTGAACCTACAAGGACATCTTATCAATATTGCACTATATGAATTAAACTAATATCCCAGTTCTATTATAACTGGAGGAAACTGAATTAGCTTACATATCAAATGACTTATTTTATTGATACAATAGTATCCATCCAGAGACTGTTACTTATTGGACTCAAACACATATTTGAATTATATGTAGCAAGTTGGACATTATCATTTTATTTGGATTAGCTACATTTATTTAGATTTTTCATTTTATCTATATGTTTTGCTGAATATTACACAATACCAAAATTTATTTCATAATAAGTTTTAACCATTTAGTGCAAGCATATTGCACAGTTTTTTCAGCTTATAAGGCTATATAATTAAAGATTAATATCCTTGCCTTCCAAGATATCCTTAATTTTGGCTAGTACCATGTGAGCTAGGTTGATATTATTAGGGTTCTGTAGTGGACCAATACATTTACCATTCAGGGTGCCTGAGAGACCAGTAACCAATCCAGATGGTGCCACTGGCCTATCATTAGCATCCAAACGGTCCAACCTATCCATAATCAGTCCCAATAAGGACAAGAATGATGACAGGACAGCCTGGAGGTCGGATGACTGGGCACCACATGGGCCTGCGCCAGCCCCGGTATTATCAGTGTTGGTATTGAGTAGTTTATACAGTTCTGCCTTCCTGGCAGTGGCAGGGTAATAGCTTCTGGTAGTTTAGACATGCTAGAATAGGACAAAAGATTCATAAGTAACCAAAGCGATAATAACGTACTGGCTAGCTTATCTAATGCCAAGTGGTAAAAAATGATCTAATAATGGAGAGGGGAGCTCTA
>NC_086328.1:0-5000 GCF_036172605.1 Pelobates fuscus | reverse complement strand
TAGGGTTAGGGTTAGGGTTAGGGTTAGGGTTAGGGTTAGGGTTAGGGTTAGGGTTAGGGTTAGGGTTAGGGTTAGGGTTAGGGTTAGGGTTAGGGTTAGGGTTAGGGTTAGGGTTAGGGTTAGGGTTAGGGTTAGGGTTAGGGTTAGGGTTAGGGTTAGGGTTAGGGTTAGGGTTAGGGTTAGGGTTAGGGTTAGGGTTAGGGTTAGGGTTAGGGTTAGGGTTAGGGTTAGGGTTAGGGTTAGGGTTAGGGTTAGGGTTAGGGTTAGGGTTAGGGTTAGGGTTAGGGTTAGGGTTAGGGTTAGGGTTAGGGTTAGGGTTAGGGTTAGGGTTAGGGTTAGGGTTAGGGTTAGGGTTAGGGTTAGGGTTAGGGTTAGGGTTAGGGTTAGGGTTAGGGTTAGGGTTAGGGTTAGGGTTAGGGTTAGGGTTAGGGTTAGGGTTAGGGTTAGGGTTAGGGTTAGGGTTAGGGTTAGGGTTAGGGTTAGGGTTAGGGTTAGGGTTAGGGTTAGGGTTAGGGTTAGGGTTAGGGTTAGGGTTAGGGTTAGGGTTAGGGTTAGGGTTAGGGTTAGGGTTAGGGTTAGGGTTAGGGTTAGGGTTAGGGTTAGGGTTAGGGTTAGGGTTAGGGTTAGGGTTAGGGTTAGGGTTAGGGTTAGGGTTAGGGTTAGGGTTAGGGTTAGGGTTAGGGTTAGGGTTAGGGTTAGGGTTAGGGTTAGGGTTAGGGTTAGGGTTAGGGTTAGGGTTAGGGTTAGGGTTAGGGTTAGGGTTAGGGTTAGGGTTAGGGTTAGGGTTAGGGTTAGGGTTAGGGTTAGGGTTAGGGTTAGGGTTAGGGTTAGGGTTAGGGTTAGGGTTAGGGTTAGGGTTAGGGTTAGGGTTAGGGTTAGGGTTAGGGTTAGGGTTAGGGTTAGGGTTAGGGTTAGGGTTAGGGTTAGGGTTAGGGTTAGGGTTAGGGTTAGGGTTAGGGTTAGGGTTAGGGTTAGGGTTAGGGTTAGGGTTAGGGTTAGGGTTAGGGTTAGGGTTAGGGTTAGGGTTAGGGTTAGGGTTAGGGTTAGGGTTAGGGTTAGGGTTAGGGTTAGGGTTAGGGTTAGGGTTAGGGTTAGGGTTAGGGTTAGGGTTAGGGTTAGGGTTAGGGTTAGGGTTAGGGTTAGGGTTAGGGTTAGGGTTAGGGTTAGGGTTAGGGTTAGGGTTAGGGTTAGGGTTAGGGTTAGGGTTAGGGTTAGGGTTAGGGTTAGGGTTAGGGTTAGGGTTAGGGTTAGGGTTAGGGTTAGGGTTAGGGTTAGGGTTAGGGTTAGGGTTAGGGTTAGGGTTAGGGTTAGGGTTAGGGTTAGGGTTAGGGTTAGGGTTAGGGTTAGGGTTAGGGTTAGGGTTAGGGTTAGGGTTAGGGTTAGGGTTAGGGTTAGGGTTAGGGTTAGGGTTAGGGTTAGGGTTAGGGTTAGGGTTAGGGTTAGGGTTAGGGTTAGGGTTAGGGTTAGGGTTAGGGTTAGGGTTAGGGTTAGGGTTAGGGTTAGGGTTAGGGTTAGGGTTAGGGTTAGGGTTAGGGTTAGGGTTAGGGTTAGGGTTAGGGTTAGGGTTAGGGTTAGGGTTAGGGTTAGGGTTAGGGTTAGGGTTAGGGTTAGGGTTAGGGTTAGGGTTAGGGTTAGGGTTAGGGTTAGGGTTAGGGTTAGGGTTAGGGTTAGGGTTAGGGTTAGGGTTAGGGTTAGGGTTAGGGTTAGGGTTAGGGTTAGGGTTAGGGTTAGGGTTAGGGTTAGGGTTAGGGTTAGGGTTAGGGTTAGGGTTAGGGTTAGGGTTAGGGTTAGGGTTAGGGTTAGGGTTAGGGTTAGGGTTAGGGTTAGGGTTAGGGTTAGGGTTAGGGTTAGGGTTAGGGTTAGGGTTAGGGTTAGGGTTAGGGTTAGGGTTAGGGTTAGGGTTAGGGTTAGGGTTAGGGTTAGGGTTAGGGTTAGGGTTAGGGTTAGGGTTAGGGTTAGGGTTAGGGTTAGGGTTAGGGTTAGGGTTAGGGTTAGGGTTAGGGTTAGGGTTAGGGTTAGGGTTAGGGTTAGGGTTAGGGTTAGGGTTAGGGTTAGGGTTAGGGTTAGGGTTAGGGTTAGGGTTAGGGTTAGGGTTAGGGTTAGGGTTAGGGTTAGGGTTAGGGTTAGGGTTAGGGTTAGGGTTAGGGTTAGGAGGGTTAGGGTTAGGGTTAGGGTTAGGGTTAGGGTTAGGGTTAGGGTTAGGGTTAGGGTTAGGGTTAGGGTTAGGGTTAGGGTTAGGGTTAGGGTTAGGGTTAGGGTTAGGGTTAGGGTTAGGGTTAGGGTTAGGGTTAGGGTTAGGGTTAGGGTTAGGGTTAGGGTTAGGGTTAGGGTTAGGGTTAGGGTTAGGGTTAGGGTTAGGGTTAGGGTTAGGGTTAGGGTTAGGGTTAGGGTTAGGGTTAGGGTTAGGGTTAGGGTTAGGGTTAGGGTTAGGGTTAGGGTTAGGGTTAGGGTTAGGGTTAGGGTTAGGGTTAGGGTTAGGGTTAGGGTTAGGGTTAGGGTTAGGGTTAGGGTTAGGGTTAGGGTTAGGGTTAGGGTTAGGGTTAGGGTTAGGGTTAGGGTTAGGGTTAGGGTTAGGGTTAGGGTTAGGGTTAGGGTTAGGGTTAGGGTTAGGGTTAGGGTTAGGGTTAGGGTTAGGGTTAGGGTTAGGGTTAGGGTTAGGGTTAGGGTTAGGGTTAGGGTTAGGGTTAGGGTTAGGGTTAGGGTTAGGGTTAGGGTTAGGGTTAGGGTTAGGGTTAGGGTTAGGGTTGGGGTTGGGTTAGGGTTAGGGTTAGGGTTAGGGTTAGGGTTAGGGTTAGGGTTAGGGTTGGGGTTGGGGTTGGGGTTAGGGTTAGGGTTAGGGTTAGGGTTAGGGTTAGGGTTAGGGTTAGGGTTAGGGTTAGGGTTAGGGTTAGGGTTGGGTTAGGGTTAGGGTTAGGGTTAGGGTTAGGGTTAGGGTTAGGGTTAGGGTTAGGGTTAGGGTTAGGGTTAGGGTTAGGGTTAGGGTTAGGGTTAGGGTTAGGGTTAGGGTTAGGGTTAGGGTTAGGGTTAGGGTTAGGGTTAGGGTTAGGGTTAGGGTTAGGGTTAGGGTTAGGGTTAGGGTTAGGGTTAGGGTTAGGGTTAGGGTTAGGGTTAGGGTTAGGGTTAGGGTTAGGGTTAGGGTTAGGGTTAGGGTTAGGGTTAGGGTTAGGGTTAGGGTTAGGGTTAGGGTTAGGGTTAGGGTTAGGGTTAGGGTTAGGGTTAGGGTTAGGGTTAGGGTTAGGGTTAGGGTTAGGGTTAGGGTTAGGGTTAGGGTTAGGGTTAGGGTTAGGGTTAGGGTTAGGGTTAGGGTTAGGGTTAGGGTTAGGGTTAGGGTTAGGGTTAGGGTTAGGGTTAGGGTTAGGGTTAGGGTTAGGGTTAGGGTTAGGGTTAGGGTTAGGGTTAGGGTTAGGGTTAGGGTTAGGGTTAGGGTTAGGGTTAGGGTTAGGGTTAGGGTTAGGGTTAGGGTTAGGGTTAGGGTTAGGGTTAGGGTTAGGGTTAGGGTTAGGGTTAGGGTTAGGGTTAGGGTTAGGGTTAGGGTTAGGGTTAGGGTTAGGGTTAGGGTTAGGGTTAGGGTTAGGGTTAGGGTTAGGGTTAGGGTTAGGGTTAGGGTTAGGGTTAGGGTTAGGGTTAGGGTTAGGGTTAGGGTTAGGGTTAGGGTTAGGGTTAGGGTTAGGGTTAGGGTTAGGGTTAGGGTTAGGGTTAGGGTTAGGGTTAGGGTTAGGGTTAGGGTTAGGGTTAGGGTTAGGGTTAGGGTTAGGGTTAGGGTTAGGGTTAGGGTTAGGGTTAGGGTTAGGGTTAGGGTTAGGGTTAGGGTTAGGGTTAGGGTTAGGGTTAGGGTTAGGGTTAGGGTTAGGGTTAGGGTTAGGGTTAGGGTTAGGGTTAGGGTTAGGGTTAGGGTTAGGGTTAGGGTTAGGGTTAGGGTTAGGGTTAGGGTTAGGGTTAGGGTTAGGGTTAGGGTTAGGGTTAGGGTTAGGGTTAGGGTTAGGGTTAGGGTTAGGGTTAGGGTTAGGGTTAGGGTTAGGGTTAGGGTTAGGGTTAGGGTTAGGGTTAGGGTTAGGGTTAGGGTTAGGGTTAGGGTTAGGGTTAGGGTTAGGGTTAGGGTTAGGGTTAGGGTTAGGGTTAGGGTTAGGGTTAGGGTTAGGGTTAGGGTTAGGGTTAGGGTTAGGGTTAGGGTTAGGGTTAGGGTTAGGGTTAGGGTTAGGGTTAGGGTTAGGGTTAGGGTTAGGGTTAGGGTTAGGTTAGGGTTAGGGTTAGGGTTAGGGTTAGGGTTAGGGTTAGGGTTAGGGTTAGGGTTAGGGTTAGGGTTAGGGTTAGGGTTAGGGTTAGGGTTAGGGTTAGGGTTAGGGTTAGGGTTAGGGTTAGGGTTAGGGTTAGGGTTAGGGTTAGGGTTAGGGTTAGGGTTAGGGTTAGGGTTAGGGTTAGGGTTAGGGTTAGGGTTAGGGTTAGGGTTAGGGTTAGGGTTAGGGTTAGGGTTAGGGTTAGGGTTAGGGTTAGGGTTAGGGTTAGGGTTAGGGTTAGGGTTAGGGTTAGGGTTAGGGTTAGGGTTAGGGTTAGGGTTAGGGTTAGGGTTAGGGTTAGGGTTAGGGTTAGGGTTAGGGTTAGGGTTAGGGTTAGGGTTAGGGTTAGGGTTAGGGTTAGGGTTAGGGTTAGGGTTAGGGTTAGGGTTAGGGTTAGGGTTAGGGTTAGGGTTAGGGTTAGGGTTAGGGTTAGGGTTAGGGTTAGGGTTAGGGTTAGGGTTAGGGTTAGGGTTAGGGTTAGGGTTAGGGTTAGGGTTAGGGTTAGGGTTAGGGTTAGGGTTAGGGTTAGGGTTAGGGTTAGGGTTAGGGTTAGGGTTAGGGTTAGGGTTAGGGTTAGGGTTAGGGTTAGGGTTAGGGTTAGGGTTAGGGTTAGGGTTAGGGTTAGGGTTAGGGTTAGGGTTAGGGTTAGGGTTAGGGTTAGGGTTAGGGTTAGGGTTAGGGTTAGGGTTAGGGTTAGGGTTAGGGTTAGGGTTAGGGTTAGGGTTA
>NC_086327.1:142966135-143138635 GCF_036172605.1 Pelobates fuscus | reverse complement strand
GGATTCCCTGTGCCCCATTACTAAAAGGAAGGATTCCCTGTGCCTCATTACTAAAAGGAAGGATTCCCTGTGCCCCATTACTAAAAGGGAAGATTTCATGTGCCCCATTACTAAAAGAGCGGATTCCCTGTGCCTCATTACTAAAAGGGCGGATTCCCTGTGCCCCATTACTAATAGGACGGATTCCCTGTGCCCCATTACTAAAAGGGCGGATTCCCTGTGCCCCATTAATAAAAGGGCGGATTCCCTGTGCCCCATTACTAAAAGGGCGGATTCCCTGTGCCCCATTACTAAAAGGAAGGATTCCCTGTGCCCCATTACTAAAAGGGCGGATTCTCTGTGCCCCATTACTAAAAGGGCGGATTCCCTGTGCCTCATTACTAAAAGGACGGGTTCCCTGTGCCCCATTACTAATAGGACGGGTTCCCTGTGCCCCATTAGTAAAAGGGCGGATTCCCTGTGCCCCATTACTAAAAGAGCGGATTCCCTGTGCCTCATTACTAAAAGGGCGGATTCTCTGTGTCTTATTACTAATAGGGCAGATTCCCTGTGCCCCATTAATAAAAGGGCGGATTCCCTGTGCCCCATTACTAAAAGGGCGGATTCCCTGTGCCTCATTACTAAATGGGCGGATTACCTGTGCCTCATTACTAAAAGGGCGGATTCCCTGTGCCCCATTACTAAAAGGACGGGTTCCCTGTGCCCCATTACTAAAAGGGCGGATTCCCTGTGCCCCATTACTAAAAGGGCGGATTCCCTGTGCCTCATTACTAAAAGGACGGATTCCCTGTGCCCCATTACTAAAAGGGCGGATTCCCTGTGTCCCATTACTAAAAGGGCGGATTCCCTGTGTCCCATTACTAAAAGGGCGGATTCCCCGTGCCTCATTACTAAAAGGAGGGATTCCCTGTGCCTTATTACTAAAAGGAAGGATTCCCTGTGCCCCATTAATAAAAGGACGGATTCCCTGTGCCCCATTCCTAAAATCACAGATTCCCTGTCCCTCATTACTAAAAGGGCGGATTCCCTGTGCCCCATTACTAAAAGGAGGGATTCCCTGTGCCTCATTACTAAAAGGGCGGATTCCCTGTGCCTCATTACTAAAAGGGCAGATTCCCTGTGCCCCATTACTAAAAGGGCGGATTCCCTGTGCCCCATTACTAAAAGGGCGGATTCCCTGTGCCCCATTACTAAAAGGGCTGATTCCCTGTGCCTCATTACTAAAAGGGCGGATTCCCTGTGCCCCATTAATAAAAGGATGGATTCCCTGTGCCCCATTACTAATAGGACGGATTCCCTGTGCCCCATTACTAAAAGGGCGGATTCCCCGTGCCTCATTACTAAAAGGAAGGATTCCCTGTGCCTCATTACTAAAAGGGCGGATTCCCTGTGCCTCATTACTAAAAGGACGGGTTCCCTGTGCCCCATTACTAAAAGGGCGGATTCCCTGTGCCCCATTACTAAAAGGAAGGATTCCCTGTGCCTCATTACTAAAAGGAAGGATTCCCTGTGCCCCATTACTAAAAGGGAAGATTTCATGTGCCCCATTACTAAAAGAGCGGATTCCCTGTGCCTCATTACTAAAAGGGCGGATTCCCTGTGCCCCATTACTAATAGGACGGATTCCCTGTGCCCCATTACTAAAAGGGCGGATTCCCTGTGCCCCATTACTAAAAGGGCGGATTCCCTGTGCCCCATTAATAAAAGGGCGGATTCCCTGTGCCCCATTACTAAAAGGGCGGATTCCCTGTGCCCCATTACTAAAAGGGCGGATTCCCTGTGCCCCATTAATAAAAGGGCGGATTCCCTGTGCCCCATTACTAAAAGGGTGGATTCCCTGTGCCCCATTACTAAAAGGGCGGATTCTCTGTGCCCCATTACTAAAAGGGCGGATTCCCTGTGCCTCATTACTAAAAGGACGGGTTCCCTGTGCCCCATTACTAATAGGACGGGTTCCCTGTGCCCCATTACTAAAAGGGCGGATTCCCTGTGCCCCATTACTAAAAGAGCGGATTCCCTGTGCCTCATTACTAAAAGGGCGGATTCTCTGTGTCTTATTACTAATAGGGCAGATTGCCTGTGCCCCATTAATAAAAGGGCGGATTCCCTGTGCCCCATTACTAAAAGGGCGGATTCCCTGTGCCTCATTACTAAAAGGGCGGATTCCCTGTGCCTCATTACTAAAAGGGCGGATTCCCTGTGCCCCATTACTAAAAGGACGGGTTCCCTGTGCCCCATTACTAAAAGGGCGGATTCCCTGTGTCCCATTACTAAAAGGGCGGATTCCCTGTGCCTCATTACTAAAAGGGCGGATTCCCTGTGCCTCATTACTAAAAGGACGGATTCCCTGTGCCCCATTACTAAAAGGGCGGATTCCCTGTGTCCCATTACTAAAAGGGCGGATTCCCTGTGTCCCATTACTAAAAGGGCGGATTCTCTGTGCCCCATTACTAAAAGGAGGGATTCCCTGTGCCCCATTACTAAAAGGACGGATTCCCTGTGCCCCATTACTAAAAGGGCGGATTCCCTGTGCCCCATTACTAAAAGGGCGGATTCTCTGTGCCCCATTACTAAAAGGGCGGATTCCCTGCGCCCCATTAATAAAAGGGCGGATTCTCTGTGCCCCATTACTAAAAGGACGGGTTCCCTGTGCCCCATTACTAAAAGGGCGGATTCCCTGTGCCTCATTACTAAAAGGGCGGATTCCCTGTGCCTCATTACTAAAAGGGCGGATTCCCTGTGCCCCATTACTAAAAGGGCGGATTCCCTGTGCCACATTACTAAAAGGGCGGATTCCCTGTGCCTCATTACTAAAAGGACGGATTCCCTGTGCCCCATTACTAAAAGGGCGGATTCCCTGTGCCCCATTACTAAAAGGGCGGATTCCCTGTGTCCCATTACTAAAAGGGCGGATTCTCTGTGCCCCATTAATAAAAGGGCGGATTCCCTGTGCCCCATTACTAAAAGGGCGGATTCCCTGTGCCCCATTACTAAAAGGGCGGATTCCCTGTGCCCCATTACTAAAAGGGCGGATTCCCTGTGCCCCATTACTAAAAGGAGGGATTCCCTGTGCCCCATTAATAAAAGGGCGGATTCCCTGTGCCCCATTACTAAAAGGATGGATTCCCTGTGCCTCATTACTAAAAGGAGGGATTCCCTGTGCCCCATTACTAAAAGGGCGGATTCCCTGTGCCCCATTACTAAAAGGATGGATTCCCTGTGCCTCATTACTAAAAGGGCGGATTCCCTGTGCCCCATTACTAAAAGGGCGGATTCCCTGTGCCTCATTACTAAAAGGGCGGATTCCCTGTGCCCCATTACTAATAGGACGGATTCTCTGTGCCCCATTACTAAAAGGGCGGATTCCCTGTGCCCCATTACTAAAAGGGCGGATTCCCTGTGCCCCATTACTAAAAGGGCGGATTCTCTGTGCCCCATTACTAAAAGGGCGGATTCCCTGTGCCCCATTACTAAAAGGGCGGATTCCCTGTGCCCCATTACTAAAAGGGCGGATTCCCTGTGCCCCATTACTAAAAGGGCGGATTCCCTGTGCCCCATTACTAAAAGGAGGGATTCTCTGTGCCCCATTACTAAAAGGGCGGATTCTCTGTGCCCCATTACTAAAAGGTCGGATTCCCTGTGCCCCATTACTAAAAGGGCCGATTCTCTGTGCCCCATTACTAATAGGACGGATTCCCTGTGCCCCATTACTAATAGGACGGATTCTCTGTGCCCCATTACTAAAAGGAGGGATTCCCTGTCTCCCATTACTAAAAGGGCGGATTCCCTGTGCCCCATTACTAAAAGGAGGGATTCCCTGTGCCCCATTACTAAAAGGGCGGATTCCCTGTGCCCCATTACTAAAAGGGCGGATTCCCTGTGCCCCATTACTAAAAGGGCGGATTCCCTGTGCCCCATTACTAAAAGGGCGGATTCCCTGTGCCCCATTACTAAAAGGAAGGATTCCCTGTGCCCCATTACTAAAAGGTCACCCATAGGATGGATTACTTGTGAACATTAGGATTAGGCTGTGACCGCTTTAACCGCTTGATTTTTCTATGTGACTGCAAAGTCCATCTGGAGAAGTCAGGACTAGGAGACCGGAAACACTAATTAAAACTTTGTATTGACGTCCAGGGTTAATTTCAGCTCCAGGTTGATGAAATCTCTATTCCAGTACGGATCAGGGTATTTCGCTAAACCTAGAATTGTTGGGAATCAATAAGAGAATGTAAAATTTTAGGCCATGTTAGCCAATCTGCCTAGGCCCTAGGACATGGCAACTTCGACGCAAACCTTAGGTGAGTCTTAAATTGTCAGCTTTGGACTCATCTGAGAGGTTGACGTTCCTTGCAGTGATACCAAAACATTCTGTTATATAAATGGACACAGGGATTTGGGATCGTGCTCAGATAATTAGTTTGGTTTTGCTGACATATTGGTGCTTATTACTATAGCTATGACTGACTCCTAAGAGTAGTGAGAGTTTGAGCACTGGGCTAATATCTGTTAAATAATAGTTTGAATGAAATGGTTGCTTATACACTAGTCATTATGTTTGATGCAGATTAGCAGGTGTACGATTACTGTCAGTACATATATCGACAAATAACAAGCACACGGACACCCGTGAAAAAAATATATATAATAAAAAACTTAGCTGATAGGTACACTGCTTCCCAGGGTTATCTCCCAGCTGATAACCGTATAACAGAACTGTGTAATTGACGGGCTATTTTGGGTATCTGCTAGTATACCTATAAAGAAGGACAAAACATAGTGCAAATATTGCTACAAAACTATTTAAAACTTTCAGTGGTTGATATGCACTCACATATTCCAGGCAAATTAAGCGTGTTATGGGTGCCTCCCCTTGATGGAAATGGGGGGTTTTTGTCTTTTTGATTTTCCCTCCTCCAGTGATAGCCAATATGGGATCCAGGTCAGCCAAAGATTCCAAGGAAACCGCAACCAAACGGAATACTCCAAAGGCAATTTATTCACTTACAAGGATTTTAAGAGGGTGTACAAAAATGAAATAAAATAGTAAAAACAAATATAGATAAAAGGTATTGGTCCTACGCGTTTCGTCCTTACACAAAACAGGACTTCCTCAGGGACCTCTTTCAACAATTATCCAGTAATAGGTACATCAAGTAAAAACAGCACCCAGAGGTACTGGATAATTGTTGAAAGAGGTCCCTGAGGAAGTCCTGTTTTGTGTAAGGACGAAACGCGTAGGACCAATACCTTTTATCTATATTTGTTTTTACTATTTTATTTCATTTTTGTACACCCTCTTAAAATCCTTGTAAGTGAATAAATTGCCTTTGGAGTATTCCGTTTGGTTGCGGTTTCCTTGGAATCTTTGGCTGACCTGGATCCCATATTGGCTATCACTGGAGGAGGGAAAATCAAAAAGACAAAAACCCCCCATTTCCATCAAGGGGAGGCACCCATAACACGCTTAATTTGCCTGGAATATGTGAGTGCATATCAACCACTGAAAGTTTTAAATAGTTTTGTAGCAATATTTGCACTATGTTTTGTCCTTCTTTATAGGTATACTAGCAGATACCCAAAATAGCCCATCAATTACACAGTACATTTATCGAGGCTGGTTTCTCACTCCAGAGAAAGATTAGTGTGGGCTTGCAAATCCTATTACCTTATTGAATTTTTCAGATCAGGTATTGGGCTTAGTGCCTTAATTAAAAACACAAACTTTATTGAATCCCTTAATGGGTGAAGAAATCACACACACACACACAAAGTCTAAATAGTGAGGAGTGTCAAAAAAGTGCACAAAAATGAAAATGTAAATATACGTACTTGATTAAAATAGGATCACCTGTCAAAACTTCAATGGTAGGTCCACTGTTGAACCCCCAGTTTAAATCGAGATACACTAGCTAGTGGACCCAATACAGTGTTGCATAAAGCTGCAGTAGTTAAAGGTACTAAGCTGTGTCTAATTGGGAGAATACTTATCCATGAGGACAGTGTAGCATGAGATATAAAAATGATCTGAGGTATAGGTGGTCCTATTTTAATAAAGTACGTTTATTTATTTTTTCATTTTTGTGCACATTTTTTGACACTCTTCACTATTTATACTTTGTCTGTGTGTCTGTGATTTCTTCACCCATTTAGGGATTGAATAAAGTTTGTGTTTTTAATCAAGGCACCTGGCCCAATACCTGTTTAGTTAATTCAAGCAAAGGTGATAGGATTAGTATTGGCCTTGCTCTTTGCAAGCCCACTCTAATCTTTCTCTGTATTTTCATTTTGGGTTATGCCCTAATTACCCTACAACCAATACAAACTTGGCGTCAGATTTTCTCTCGCTAAGTTTGTCTATCTTTGGTTTCTCACTCCATCCAGTCCTTGCTACAACATGCAACGTTACATTTTTCCATTTATAGAGTTCTCAGCTTACATCGATCTAACTCACAAGGATTCACACTTACATTACATCATAACCATATACCTGCTCCTTGTTAACGATATGAGGGAACCACGAGATTTATTTCATTCACTAAACAGTACATCGCAAACACCAGGCTAGAGTAGTCCCATTGTGAGAATTTGTCCAACTCGTCTATCTTTGCCTGAATGTTGTAGTTTAGCTTTCACGTTATCATGGTCACTGTTTAGTAAATAAACCACTTCACGTCTTTATCTTATGGTGAGTAATGCGATTGGTCACGTTAACATTTCTGCTTGATTTTATTACTACAGGCAGTGGTGGACCCAAGGCAGAAAGGGCCCTGGTGAAAAAAAAATGTGGGGCCATCCTGTAGAGCAGAGGTGGCCAAAAGGTATATCTACTCTTTGCTCATCCTTGCAGGTTTGTACGTGTGTGAAATATTGGTGTTTGAATGCGGGGGTATGTTAGTGGGTAGTATTAGTGTTAATTCCTGTGACTCGTTGGTGGGCCACCTGACCAGATGGGGACCTGGTGCACCGCCGGTAATTCTGCTCCAATGAATAGAGATTGTGAGTTTTATTGCTGTGGAGCTCTGTAATAGTTTCATACATACTGCATTTTACTATGAGATTTATTGCTGTGGAGCTCAGGGATACACTCATGCACACTGCACATTACAATACGTTTTATGTTGGGAGCTCAGTGACACACACACACTACACATTACTGTGTGTTTTATGGCTTTGGAGCTCAGTGACTCACTTACAATACACATTACTGTGTGTTTTATGGCTGTGGAGCTCGGTGACTCACTCACACACTACACATTACTGTGTGTTTTATTGCTGTGGAGCTCGGTGACACACACACACTACACATAACTGTGTGTTTTATTGCTGTGGAGCTCGGTGACACACTCACACACCACGCATTACTGTGTGTTTTATGGCTGTGGAGCTCGGTGACACGCACACACTACATATTACTGTGTGTTTTATTGCTGTGGAGCTCGGTGACTCACTCACGCTACACATTACTGTGTGTTTTATTGCTGTGGAGCTCGGTGACACACTCACACACTACACATTACTGTGAGTTTTATTGCTGTGGAGCTCGGTGACTCACACACACTACACATTACTGTGAGTTTTATTGCTGTGGAGCTCGGTGACACACACACACACTACATATTACTGTGTGTTTTATTGCTGTGGAGCTCGGTGACACACTCACACACTACACATTACTGTGTGTTTTATTGCTGTGGAGCTCGGTGACACACTCACACACCACGCATTACTGTGTGTTTTATTGCTGTGGAGCTCGGTGACACACTCACACACCACGCATTACTGTGTGTTTTATTGCTGTGGAGCTCGGTGACTCACACACACTACACATTACTGTGAGTTTTATTGCTGTGGAGCTCGGTGACTCACTCACGCTACACATTACTGTGAGTTTTATTGCTGTGGAGCTCGGTGACACACTCACACACTACGCATTACTGTGAGTTGTATTGCTGTGGAGCTCGGTGACACACTCACACACTACGCATTACTGTGAGTTTTATTGCTGTGGAGCTCGGTGACTCACTCACGCTACACATTACTGTGAGTTTTATTGCTGTGGAGCTCGGTGACACACTCACACACTACGCATTACTGTGTGTTTTATGGCTGTGGAGCTCAGTGACTCACTTACACACTACACATTATTGTGTGTTTTATTGCTGTGGAACTCGGTGACACACTCACACACTACGCATTACTGTGAGTTTTATTGCCATTCATGCAAAATTATGAGCTCCTAAACAAGAGGGACATCAAATGGTTGTAATATGATGTAATAGTTTCATACATACTGCATTTTACTGTGAGATTTATTGCTGTGGAGCTCTGGGATACACTCATGCACACTGCACATTACAATAAGTTTTATGTTGGGAGCTCAGTGACACACACACACTACACATTACTGTGAGTTGTATTGCTGTGGAGCTCGGTGACACACTCACACACTACGCATTACTGTGAGTTTTATTGCTGTGGAGCTCGGTGACTCACTCACGCTACACATTACTGTGTGTTTTATTGCAGTGGAACTCGGTGACTCACTCACACTACACATTACTGTGAGTTTTATTGCTGTGGAGCTCGGTGACACACTCACACACTACACATTACTGTGAGTTTTATTGCTGTGGAGCTCGGTGACACAATCACACACTTCGCATTACTGTGTGTTTTATGGCTGTGGAGCTCGGTGACTCACTCACACTACACATTACTGTGAGTTTTATTGCTGTGGAGCTTGGTGACACACTCACACACTACGGATTACTGTGAGTTTTATTGCTGTGGAGCTCGGTGACACACTCACACACTACACATTACTGTGTGTTTTATGGCTGTGGAGCTCGGTGACACACTCACACACTACGCATTACTGTGAGTTTTATTGCTGTGGAGCTCGGTGACTCACTCACGCTACACATTACTGTGTGTTTTATTGCTGTGGAGCTCGGTGACACACTCACACACTACACATTACTGTGAGTTTTATTGCTGTGGAACTCGGTGACTCACTCACACTACACATTACTGTGAGTTTTATTGCTGTGGAGCTCGGTGACACACTCACACACTACGCATTACTGTGAGTTTTATTGCTGTGGAGCTCGGTGACTCACTCACGCTACACATTACTGTGTGTTTTATTGCAGTGGAACTCGGTGACTCACTCACACTACACATTACTGTGAGTTTTATTGCTGTGGAGCTCGGTGACACACTCACACACTACACATTACTGTGAGTTTTATTGCTGTGGAGCTCGGTGACACAATCACACACTTCGCATTACTGTGTGTTTTATGGCTGTGGAGCTCGGTGACTCACTCACACTACACATTACTGTGAGTTTTATTGCTGTGGAGCTTGGTGACACACTCACACACTACGGATTACTGTGAGTTTTATTGCTGTGGAGCTCGGTGACACACTCACACACTACACATTACTGTGAGTTTTATTGCTGTGGAACTCGGTGACTCACTCACACTACACATTACTGTGAGTTTTATTGCTGTGGAGCTCGGTGACACACTCACACACTACGCATTACTGTGAGTTGTATTGCTGTGGAGCTCGGTGACACACTCACACACTACGCATTACTGTGTGTTTTAATGCTGTGGAGCTCGGTGACTCACTCACACTACACATTACTGTGAGTTTTATTGCTGTGGAGCTCGGTGACACACTCACACACTACGCATTACTGTGTGTTTTATTGCTGTGGAGCTCGGTGACTCACTCACGCTACACATTACTGTGAGTTTTATTGCTGTGGAGCTCGGTGACACACTCACACACTACACATTACTGTGTGTTTTATGGCTGTGGAGCTCGGTGACTCACTTACACACTACACATTACTGTGTGTTTTATTGCTGTGGAGCTCGGTGACACACTCACACACTACACATTACTGTGTGTTTTATTGCTGTGGAGCACGGTGACACACTCACACACTACGCATTACTGTGAGTTTTATTGCTGTGGAGCTCGGTGACACACTCAAACACTACGCATTACTGTGAGTTTTACGGCTTTGGAGCTCAGTGACTCACTTACACACTACACATTATTGTGTGTTTTATTGCTGTGGAGCTCGGTGACACACTCACACACTTCGCATTACTGTGAGTTTTACGGCTTTGGAGCTCAGTGACTCACTTACACACTACACATTATTGTGTGTTTTATTGCTGTGGAGCTCGGTGACACACTCAAACACTACGCATTACTGTGAGTTTTATGGCTTTGGAGCTCAGTGACTCACTTACACACTACACATTATTGTGTGTTTTATTGCTGTGGAGCTTGGTGACACACTCACACACTTCGCATTACTGTGTGTTTAATTGCTGTGGAGCTCGGTGACACACTCACACACTACGCATTACTGTGAGTTTGCGGACAACGGACAGGAGGTGGTCACGGGCAGAGCGGAGAGACCGAGAAGGGACATACCTATGGATCTGTGAAGAGATATAAGAGGGGCTAGAGTTGTTCAGTGCTTTATAGGTGTGAGTTAGTACCTTGCATTGACTCCTATAGCATACAGGAAGCCAATGTAAGGACTGGCAGAGGGGTGAGGTGTGAGAGAAACGACTAGAGAGGAAAATCAGTCTAGCAGCAGCGTTCATTACGGACTGTAAGGGTGCAGTACGGTTTGGATGCAGCAAACAAACACAGCCATCTCTGCCAGACAAAACCTTTAATTATACTTTTTTTGCACTAATCATCAATTCCTTATAAACAGAGAGGTTGTAACAGGTCTGAGAGCAGCAGGGGAGCAGTGTTTGCTTTCAGATCCTCCTACCTTTGTTCTTCTGGCATATTGATTGTTCAGCTTAAATTTGGGTAATTATTACAATTATAGTAACGAACCTTTCCATCCGCATGCTCTCCCAAGTCGTTTCACAGGCAGCTAGCCCCCTTATAAATAGACTTTTAGTGCACTATGGCTGCTGACAGTGCCTAGGCCAGGACCCTTCAGCTACCTGCAGTGCACCCCCCCGCCCAACAAAGAAAAGCAGAAAGCGTCAAACTTTAGCTAAGGGTAATGGCATTGACTATAAACTGAATGCAAGCCCCATAGGGTACAATTACAGGAACAATTTACCATTAGACAGAGTAGGCAGCCGCCTAGAGGAACCTCCCCAATATACGAATAGTAACAATACCACAACGGTAATAACTATCATTTCAGGTCACTATCACTTTGCTATGTATTAATTGCAGATGGCAGTGAAAGACGAATTTCCCATCTCCTGTTTGTGCATCAAATCATGAAGGAGGCAGCAGGCAGCAGGCAGCAGAATTTTTTGGGAGGAAGTAGGAGCAACTTTGTGTTCTGCATCCACAGGCACATGAGATATAAATTCAACCCTGACCGCATCCCCTGTGAGACTATCCCTACCAAGGTATCTATTTTAGTGAATGTGGCCAGAGGCGTGAACTGGGGAGAGGGGCATTTATCTGACATTTTGGGTGATTTTATTTTTTTATTTTAAATTCTTTATTTTTGCGTGCAACAAGGGTCATACGGCTCGCAGAGCCTCAATTTACACATCAACAGATAAGAAAAAGAAAAAGAAAATAAAACTTCGGCTTGTGAGACTTATGCACATTTTTGTTGGTTTATGGGTCTAAGGAACATACACAGGTGTCTCTCTATTGTAGGCTGACCATCGCTGGACTACCTAGGAAAAACTAACTGTAATGGGTTGGTAATGTAATAAATTTGAGTAACTAAACAAGTAATTATCCTGCTTATTAGATGGGGGTGCACCATAAGATGGCCACAATATTGTGGTCCTAATAGCAGGTATACCTTGGTACTAAAGTTGCACCTCCGGTCTTCCAGATTTGCTAAGCTCGTTTGTCGGTGGCAGGGGAGGTGGGGGGGGAGTGGGGTAAGCGCCCCAGTATGGGTCGTGGCATGGAAAGTAGTAAAGGATGGCATTGCTCTAGTGGGGGGGGCGGGAAGGGGGTAGGGTGGTAAATCACATCAAGTTAACTGACAGTCCATAAATACGTGGTGTAGTAGATCCGCTACAGCATGGACAGTCCTCAGGTCTTCGCTGCGGCCGATGTTGTGGGTTCTTTCCCTTTTGGGTAGAATGGCGCTATGGTCTTCGGGTTCCAGCGTTGGGTTGGCGGCGAGGTGGTTTGGGTGCCAGGTAATTGCAGCGAATCCTCAGGTATGGAGAGCTTGGTGAGGAGCGCAGGTGCCTCATTGATGTCTGAGATGAAGTATATTGCTTCTCCGTGCTTGACTCGCAGCGTTCGCGGGGATCTCCAGTTATATTCCACATTGTGGCTACGGAGCAGTGCCGTGAGGGGTTGCAGTGTTTCGCGCCAGTGAAGCTTCTCCCCGGTGAGGTCTGCGAAGAACGAGAGGGTCATGCTTTCGAAGGTAAGTGGGGTAGCCCCCTTTAGTGCAGCATGTACCAGTGCCTTGTCGGTCCCAGAGCGGAAACGGACAATCAGGTCTCTAGAGGCCTTCTCTGGTGCTCGGTTGGGTTTCGGGATTCTGAAGCACCCATCGAGGGTGATGTTCCTCGCCTGTTTGGGCTCCAGGATGTGGGCCATGAGCCTCCGGAGGAGGTGTGGGAGCTCATATGTGGGCACATTCTCCGGGATTCCCCGGATTTTCAGATGGTTGCGGTGCCTTGAATCCTCTAATGCGGCAAATCGGAGATCGGTTGCCGTCTGACGCTTGGTAAGTGGCTGCACTTCTAATTGAAGTCGGGCCACCGTTTGGGTCAGTTGTTCCGTGGTGGATTCCACCGCACCTATGCGGCCTACCAGGCCTGTGATGTCCGCGCGGAGTAAGGCCACATCCGCCTGTATAGTTTTCTGCAAGGCCCCCAACATGTTCTCCAGCATGGATGCTGTCACCGGGTAATTAGTTGTTGACCTCTGTGGGATTTGTCTTGGCTGAATTAGCCCCTCTCCCTCTTCATCTGGGGATAGCTCCTCGGAGTCGTAGAAGTCCCCTATGGCGGCGGCCATTTTGGGACCATGCGTACCATAAGCTTGGCGGAACAAATCGCCTATGCTGGCGCCCGGTTTGGGCTTTTCGGGCTTCAGTTTCTTGGACTTCCTGCCCATAGTCGTTAGGGGTGTTTTGGTTGCCGTTTTGCGGTTGTAATGGCCGATTATCGCCGGGTTTCGGGTGTTTTGCCCCGGAGCTCGTCGCTCGTGCGGCCGTTCAGCTCAGTAGCTTGGCTCCGCCCCCCTTGGGTGATTTTATGACCGTCTGAAAAGTTAATTTAGAAAAAGACCAGTTAATTATTATTCTTTTTTTTTTTTTTTAATTCTTTATTTTTCCACTTGATAGGTAAGGCAAGAAGAATACAACCGTGAGGCTTGCGCAGAAGCCAAAAATACAAAGAACAATTGTGTAAACATAATAATTGACATCAGCACACATGACAAGCCACTTTATAAATTCTGTACCACTTGCCTCCCATCGAGGATTTTGTTTTTTATAGCAAGGCCATGCGACCTAAGAGGGGGCCCAAACGCTGACCCTGTAAGCTTGTAATTTAGGCTCCCCCAATTCTCCTCCAATATGATCAGGTCTGAGTGAATAAGGAAAGAAAGAGAGAGAGGAAAAAAGAACAGAAATAGAACCGGAGACATCCAAGGTACATGAATGTCAGTAAAAATAAGACCCCAAGATACCAAGGGCATAGCAAGCAGGATGTAAAAGAAGATGGACAAAGCAGGAAAGAGAGAGAGGAAAAAAGAGAGAAGGGATGTAAGAAGATAGGGCAAGAAAAACGGGCGAGGGGGAGGGTGGGGGGAGGGGTGAGCGAGGCTAACGGAGTCCACCCCGAAACTAGACCGCACAGTGCCAATACACCAACCAAACTACATACCCGGCTCCTCAGCCGCTACCGGAACCCACTACGCTCAAATCCCATGGTTCCCAAACCTTCTGGAAATTAGCTGTTGTTCCCCGTAATCTTGCTGTCAGGTCTTCCATGATTCTACCCTCCCTCACTCTAGAGAGCATTCCCCCCGAACTCCGGGCCCTCAGGTGAGAGCCACGCCGCTGCTACCGTTCTGCGCGCGCTTAAGGTGATCACCGATAATTATTATTCTTATTTACACATTTATTGCTGTTTACAGATACATTACTGTGAGTATTATTAATGTTATACACTCAGACACATCAACAGTAAAAAAATAAATAAAGCACAACCTATAGCTTATCTCAAGCTTTCAGCAGTCTGTGCTTTAATGTACTTTGGAACAGGAATGGGCAAACGATTTAGAATTCATCGCTAGACAGCAGAAGGTTTAGTCGGTTTTATAATAAACAGAATTTATTTGTAGAGATTATTCTAATATACAGACTTGCTATATTTATTTACTGCCAGTAATACATAGACTGCAGGAGTTTGTAGCAACCCGTTTACGTGAATCGACGCCTACAGCCACATGTCATTTACATTGTAATGGCTACATCATCTACAGATATCATCTGTTATTCTAAGGGGAGAAAACTGATTTTGGAACTGAACTTTCTATTGTGTCTGCTTCAAATGGACCTCTTTATATCCAACACCCAACATTAGTTACACAAGATCTGCATTGTACAGAGTATATTGATCCCATTGTACAGCGCTACGGAATCTGATGGTGCTATATAAATGATAAAATAAGAATAATACCCCGGATGTCATTATCACGGTGACAAGGACAGTTTAAAGTGCTCTCGTTCTTATTCATCACTGTGGGGGGAGATGACCAACGAACAAATAATTAGAAAAACAACGAAAAGCAGGAAAGGGAAAAATAAAGAAAAAAAAAGTAACATTGATGGTAGATAAAAAGGTGCATGTGAAGGGGGCGATGGGTAATTTGAAAGGGAACGTGTGTCTGTCTTTCGACTGTGTTAGTAAGATGAGGCGCCAGCGTCAATCAGAACAGAGGGTGCAGAAGTCAGTCAGTGAGGTTCTGGTTCGGTTATATATACGATAAACGCCCCACATGTGTCCGTGCACTTTATTAACACTTTTATCCAGGAAACATTGTAACCAATTCAGTATCTTAGTGTATCACTAATCCAGGGTATCTTTGTGATGTCAGAGAGAGTTCAGCAATGATTACCCTCGTTATTACATAGAGTGGAATATATTATATCATCATTTTTAAAATACTAGGCTGCTTATTATAGTGATGTGTTTTGGGAATTAGAATCAGAGCAATCCAAAAAACAAGGACGGCCTTGAGTATGACACTGAGTATTAGAAGGAAAAGTGTTGCATTATTTAATGTAGAAAACTCTTTTGAGAGCACCCCACCTCTTCCTCCCAATTACTCACTCACAAATCAAGTCTATGTAAGAGGAAAGCTACAGTCAGTGTGTCATCGCATGATGGTACTCATACAGTGACGGAGGGTGTGTGCTTGTCTGACTTCAATCAGACATGACTTCACTGGACAAAGAGCCTAAAGATAATGTTAACTTAGTAAAGGATGTGCCCCAAGTGTAACGGGAAGTCTCTGCAAGGTGAAAACAAGGTATAAAATGGATCTCTTAATAATCATCTGATAGTGTCAAATAAATGCAGTATATGCACAGGGGTTAATGCTAATCAATTAGCGCCCAAGAGGTGCAGAATAAGCACGGTAGTTTCAACTCATGGTTATATGGTAACGGTATATCGCAATAAATATACAGGATGCTATAGAGTGATGGAGGAGGAATCTATAATGCTACCAGAAGGGATAAATGAAGGAGAAGTAAATAGCTGAAATAGTTATGATTAGATCCCTAAAATAAGGTGCCCTACCAACTGTGCCTTCCAAAGCACCCCTTAAGGAAATGTCTGATTAACCCACTGTCAAGGGGTAAAAACCTCCCTCCAAAACCCTGCACGAGTGTGCTGGAATAGAGGTCCGACCTGGGTGTCCACACAAATCTTTGCGTGTGTGTGGGAGCCTGGAGTGCCCCTTTAATAATATAAACCCACCAAGTGTAACTAACTGTAACCTAACCTACACAGTGCACCTAACGTGTGTGGGAGCCTGGAGTGTTCCTTTAATAATATAAACCCACCCAGTCTAACTAACAGTAACCTAATCTACACAGTGCAACTAACGTGTGTGGGAGCCTGGAGTGTCCCTTTAATAATATAGCCCCGCCCAGTATAACTAACTTTAACCTAACCTACACAATGCAACTAACGTGTGTGGGAGCCTGGAGTGTCCCATTAGTAATATAAACTCACCCAGTATAGCTAACTGTAACCTAACCTACATAGTGCACCTAATATATGTGGGAGCCTGGAGTGTCCCTTCAATAATATAAACCCACCCAGTATAACTAACTGTAACCTAACCTACACAGTGTACCTAACATGTGTGGGCCTGGAGTGGCTCTTTAATAATATAAACCCACCCAGTATAACTGTAACCTAACCTACACAGTGCATCTAACGTGTGTGGGAGCCTGGAGTGTCACTTTAATAATATAAACCCACCAAATGTAACTAACTATAACCTAACCTACACAGTGCACCTAACGTGTGTGGGAGCCTGGAGTGTTACTTTAATAATATAGACCTACCCAGTATAACTAACTGTAACCTAACCTACACAATGCACGTAACGTGTGTGGGAGCCTGGAGTGTTACTTTAATAATATAAACCCACCCAGTATAACTGTAACCTAACCTACACAGTGCATCTAACGTGTGTGGGAGCCTGGAGTGTCACTTTAATAATATAAACCCACCAAATGTAACTAACTGTAACCTAACCTACACAGTGCACCTAACCTGTGTGGGAGCCTTGAGTTTTACTTTAATAATATAAACCCACCCAGTATAACTAACTGTAACCTGACCTACACAGTGCACCTAACGTGTGTGGGAGCCTGGAGTGTTACTTTAATAATATAGACCCACCCAGTATAACTAACTGTAACCTAACCTACACAATGCACGTAACGTGTGTGGGAGCCTGGAGTGTTCCTTTAATAATATAAACCCACCCAGCATAACCAACTGTAACCTAACCAACACAGTGCACCTAACGTGTGTGGGAGCCTGGAGTGTCCCTTTAATAATATAAACCCACCCAGTATAACTAACTGTAACCTAACCTACACAGTGCATCTAATGTGTGTGGGAGCCTGGAGTGTCCCTTTAATAATATAAACCCACCCTGTATAACTGTAACCTAACATACACAATGCATCTAACGTGTGTGGGAGCCTGGAGTGTCCATTTAATAATATAAACCCACCCAGTATAGCTAACTGTAACCTAACCTACACAGTGCATCTAACGTTTGTGGGAGCCTGGAGTGTCCCTTTAATAATATAAACCCACCCAGTATAACTAACTGTAACCTAACCTACACAGTGCATCTAACGTGTGTGGGAGCCTGGAGTTTCCCTTTAAAATTATAAACCCACCCAGTATAACTAACTGTAACCTAACCTACATAGTGCACCTAATATGTGTGGGAGCCTGGAGTGTCCCTTTAATAATATAAACCCACCCAGTATAACTAACTGTAACCTAACCTACATAGTGCACCTAATATGTGTGGGAGCCTGGAGTGTCTCTTTAATAATATAAAACCACCCAGTATAACTAACTGTAACCTAACCTACACGGTGCACCTAACGTGTGTGGGAGCCTGGAGGGTCCCTTTAATAATATAAACCCACCCAGTATAACTAACTGTAACCTATCCCACATAGTGCACCTAATAAGTGTGGGAGCCTGGAGTGTCTCTTTAATAATATAAACCCAGCCAGTGTAACTAATTGTAACCTAACCTACACAGTGCACCTAACGTGTGTGGGAGCCTGGAGTTTCCCTTTAATAATATAAATCCACCCAGTATAACTAACTGTAACCTAACCTACATAGTGCATCTAACGTGTGTGGGAGCCTTGAGTGTCCCTTTAATAATATAAACCCACCCAGTGTAACTAACTGTAACCTAACTTACACAGTGCACCTAACGTGTGTGGGAGCCTGGAGTGTCCCTTTAATAATATAAACCCACCCAGTGTAACTAACTGTAACCTAACTTACACAGTGCATCTAACATGTGTGAAAGCCTGGAGTGTCCCTTTAATAATATAAACCCACCCAGTATAACTAGCTGTAACCTAACCTACACAGTGCATCTAACGTGTGTGGGAGCCTGGAGTTTCCCTTTAATAATATAAATCCACCCAGTATAACTAACTGTAACCTAACCTACATAGTGCATCTAACGTGTGTGGGAGCCTTGAGTGTCCCTTTAATAATATAAACCCACCCAGTGTTACTAACTGTAACCTAACTTACACAGTGCACCTAACGTGTGTGGGAGCCTGGAGTGTCCCTTTAATAATATAAACCCACCCAGTATAACTAACTGTAACCTAACATGTGTGGGAGCCTGGAGTGGCTCTTTAATAATATAAACCCACCCAGTATAACTAAGTTTAACCTAACCTACACAATGCACCTAACGTGTGTGGGAGCCTGGAGTGTCCCTTTAATAATATAAACTCACCCAGTATAACTGTAACCTAACCTACACAGTGCATCTAATGTGTGTGGGAGCCTGGAGTGCCCCTTTAATAATATAAACCCACCAAGTGTAACTAACTGTAACCTAACCTACACAGTGCACCTAACGTGTGTGGGAGCCTGGAGTGTTCCTTTAATAATATAAACCCACCCAGTCTAACTAACAGTAACCTAACCTACACAGTGCAACTAACGTGTGTGGGAGCCTGGAGTGTTCCTTTAATAATATAGCCCCGCCCAGTATAACTAACTTTAACCTAACCTACACAATGCAACTAACGTGTGTGGGAGCCTGGAGTGTCCCATTAGTAATATAAACTCACCCAGTATAGCTAACTGTAACCTAACCTACATAGTGCACCTAATATATGTGGGAGCCTGGAGTGTCCCTTCAATAATATAAACCCACCCAGTATAACTAACTGTAACCTAACCTACACAGTGTACCTAACATGTGTGGGCCTGGAGTGGCTCTTTAATAATATAAACCCACCCAGTATAACTGTAACCTAACCTACACAGTGCATCTAACGTGTGTGGGAGCCTGGAGTGTCACTTTAATAATATAAACCCACCAAATGTAACTAACTGTAACCTAACCTACACAGTGCACCTAACGTGTGTGGGAGCCTGGAGTGTTACTTTAATAATATAGACCCACCCAGTATAACTAACTGTAACCTAACCTACACAATGCACGTAACGTGTGTGGGAGCCTGGAGTGTTACTTTAATAATATAAACCCACCCAGTATAACTGTAACCTAACCTACACAGTGCATCTAACGTGTGTGGGAGCCTGGAGTGTCACTTTAATAATATAAACCCACCAAATGTAACTAACTGTAACCTAACCTACACAGTGCACCTAACGTGTGTGGGAGCCTTGAGTTTTACTTTAATAATATAAACCCACCCAGTATAACTAACTGTAACCTGACCTACACAGTGCACCTAACGTGTGTGGGAGCCTGGAGTGTTACTTTAATAATATAGACCCACCCAGTATAACTAACTGTAACCTAACCTACACAGTGCACCTATGTGTGTGGGAGCCTGGAGTGTCCCTTTAATAATATAAACCCACCCAGTATAACTAACTGTAACCTAACCTACACAGTGCACCTTACGTGTGTGGGAGCCTGGAGTGTCCTTTAATAATATAAACCCACCCAGTATAACTAACTGTAACCTAACCTACACAATGCACGTAACGTGTGTGGGAGCCTGGAGTGTTCCTTTAATAATATAAACCCACCCAGCATAACCAATTGTAACCTAACCTACACAGTGCATCTAACGTGTGTGGGAGCCTGGAGTGTCCCTTTAATAATATAAACCCACCCAGTATAACTAACTGTAACCTAACCTACACAGTGCATCTAACGTGTGTGGGAGCCTGGAGTGTCCCTTTAATAATATAAACCCACCCAGTATTACTAACTGTAACCTAACCTACACAGTGCATCTAACGTGTGTGGGAGCCTGGAGTGTCCCTTTAATAATATAAACCCACCCAGTATAACTAACTGTAACCTAACCTACACAGTGCATCTAACGTGTGTGGGAGCCTGGAGTGTCCCTTTAATAATATAAACCCACCCAGTATTACTAACTGTAACCTAACCTACACAGTGCATCTAACGTGTGTGGGAGCCTGGAGTGTCCCTTTAATAATATAAACCCACCCAGTATAACTAACCGTAACCTAACCTACACAGTGCATCTAACGTGTGTGGGAGCCTGGAGTGTCCCTTTAATAATATAAACCCACCCAGTATAACTAACTGTAACCTAACCTACACAGTGCAGCTAACGTGTGTGTGAGCCTGGAGTGTCCCTTTAATAATATAAACTCACCCAGTATAACTAACTGTAACCTGACCTACACAGTGCATCTAACGTGTGTGGGAGCCTGGAGTGTCCCTTTAATAATATAAACCCTCCCAGTATAACTAACTGTAACCTAACCTACACAGTGCATCTAACGTGTGTGGGAGCCTGGAGTGTCCCTTTAACCCCTTAAGGACACATGACATGTGTGACACGTCATGATTCCCTTTTATTCCAGAAGTTTGGTCCTTAAGGGGTTAATAATATAAACCCACCCAGCATAACTAACTGTAACCTAACCTACACAGTGCACCTAACGTGTGTGGGAGCCTGGAGTGTCCCTTTAATAATATAAACCCACCCAGTATAACTAACTGTAACCTAACCTACACAGTGCATCTAACGTGTGTGGGAGCCTGGAGTGTCCCTTTAATAATATAAACCCACCCAGTATAACTAACTGTAACCTAACCTACACAGTGCAGCTAACGTGTGTGTGAGCCTGGAGTGTCCCTTTAATAATATAAACTCACCCAGTATAACTAACTGTAACCTGACCTACACAGTGCATCTAACGTGTGTGGGAGCCTGGAGTGTCCCTTTAATAATATAAACCCACCCAGTATAACTAACTGTAACCTAACCTGCACAGCGCATCTAACGTGTGTGGGAGCCTGGAGTGTCCCTTTAATAATATAAACCCACCCAGTATAACTAACTGTAACCTAACCTACACAGTGCAGCTAACGTGTGTGTGAGCCTGGAGTGTCCCTTTAATAATATAAACTCACCCAGTATAACTAACTGTAACCTGACCTACACAGTGCATCTAACGTGTGTGGGAGCCTGGAGTGTCCCTTTAATAATATAAACCCACCCAGTATAACTAACTGTAACCTAACCTGCACAGCGCATCTAACGTGTGTGGGAGCCTGGAGTGTCCCTTTAATAATATAAACCCACCCAGTATAACTAACTGTAACCTAACCTACACAGTGCACCTAACGTGTGTGGGAGCCTGGAGTGTCCCTTTAATAATATAAACCCACCCAGTATAACTAAGTGTAACCTAACCTACACAGTGCATCTAACGTGTGTGGGAGCCTGGAGTGTCCCTTTAATAATATAAACCCACCCAGCATAACTAACTGTAACCTAACCTACACAGTGCATCTAACGTGTGTGGGAGCCTGGAGTGTCCCTTTAATAATATAAACCCACCCAGTATAACCAACTGTAACCTAACCTACACAGTGCATCTAACGTGTGTGGGAGCCTGGAGTGTCCCTTTAATAATATAAACCCACCCAGTATTACTAACTGTAACCTAACCTACACAGTGCATCTAACGTGTGTGGGAGCCTGGAGTGTCCCTTTAATAATATAAACCCACCCAGTATAACTAACTGTAACCTAACCTACACAGTGCATCTAACGTGTGTGGGAGCCTGGAGTGTCCCTTTAATAATATAAACCCACCCAGTATTACTAACTGTAACCTAACCTACACAGTGCATCTAACGTGTGTGGGAGCCTGGAGTGTCCCTTTAATAATATAAACCCACCCAGTATAACTAACCGTAACCTAACCTACACAGTGCATCTAACGTGTGTGGGAGCCTGGAGTGCCCCTTTAATAATATAAACCCACCCAGTGTAACTAACTGTAACCTAACCTGCACAGCGCATCTAACGTGTGTGGGAGCCTGGAGTGTCCCTTTAATAATATAAACCCACCCAGTATAACTAACTGTAACCTAACCTACACAGTGCATCTAACGTGTGTGGGAGCCTGGAGTGTCCCTTTAATAATATAAACCCACCCAGTATTACTAACTGTAACCTAACCTACACAGTGCATCTAACGTGTGTGGGAGCCTGGAGTGTCCCTTTAATAATATAAACCCACCCAGTATAACTAACTGTAACCTAACCTACACAGTGCATCTAACGTGTGTGGGAGCCTGGAGTGTCCCTTTAATAATATAAACCCACCCAGTATTACTAACTGTAACCTAACCTACACAGTGCATCTAACGTGTGTGGGAGCCTGGAGTGTCCCTTTAATAATATAAACCCACCCAGTATAACTAACCGTAACCTAACCTACACAGTGCATCTAACGTGTGTGGGAGCCTGGAGTGCCCCTTTACTAATATAAACCCACCCAGTGTAACTAACTGTAACCTAACCTGCACAGCGCATCTAACGTGTGTGGGAGCCTGGAGTGTCCCTTTAATAATATAAACCCACCCAGTATAACTAACTGTAACCTAACCTACACAGTGCATCTAACGTGTGTCGGAGCCTGGGGTGTCCCTTTAATAATATAAACCCACCCAGTATAACTAACTGTAACCTAACCTACACAGTGCATCCAGGGCCGGATTAACATAGGGGCTGATGGAGCTGCAGCTCCAGGCCCAGGCCCATGGAATAGGCCCATTGGTTTAAAAAAAAAAAAAAAAAAAGTAAAATTTTTTTTTTTTCTTACACACTACTCTTAGGGTTGCCAGGTATTTCTCATGTATTTCGTAGGGTTGCCAGGTATTTCTCAGAAGTATTTCTCAGGTATTTGAGGCTGCCTAGCCGGTGCCGGTATTGCAGTAATACCGGCAATACAAATGTCTGTCTCAGTATAAACATACATTATTCTGCAATACCAGCGCCGGCCAGTAGGGGTCGCTGTTTGTATGGAGAGAGGCAGTGATAAGAAGTTACGGCATCTCTCTCCCTGCCTCTCTCTACTCACTGATCCGCGGGGAGCAGCTCTGCACAGAGACTCCAGACAGCAGCTCCGAGACATGGGGACGCTGAGACATTGGGACACTGGGGAACATGGGGACCCTGAGCATGGACGTCCGCAGGAATTTTTCGGGGGGAGGGGAGGGGGCATAATTGTAATGACATCCATGCTTGGCCCCTTTTTGACAGTGTCATGAAAGGGAAGGAGCATAGTCATTTTCACATAAAGCAAGGATGAATAGCGTTTTCACAACTATGGTGTCAGGAATATATGTTTGTATTCCTGACACTATATAGTGTTCCTTTCATCAAATTACATTCTTTACATTACATTACAAACATTCTGGTCACCATAACAACTTTATCTAAATGAAAATGCTGTGATGCAAGGAGGCCCCTGGGTGCTCTTTCTTTGAAGGGGTGAAACCGCTCTCAAATGGTTTACCCCCAAAGGCTTCCTTCAGCTCCAGATCTCCAGGTTGCTCAGTGGTATTCGACTTCTGAAACAGAGTGTCAGGAAGTGCAGATTGACGTTGGGCATGGGTGCCGCTGATTGGCTAGAGTGGTCAGCTGACACTCTAAGCCAATCGCTAGTTCCCGATTCATAAAAATGTTTTACGTTTTTATGAATGGGGAGCTACTGATTGGCTTAGAGTGCTAGCAGACCTATCTAGCCAATCAGCGGCACCCCTACCCAGCAGCCCTCTGTGTTTCCTGACACTCAGTAAATAAAAGTGAACACATTAACACTGATATTGTTTGTTTTTACCTGGGGACATGAGAAGGTCCAAAGTTTCCCTGCCAGGCCCAGATACCAACGCCTTATGATGTGGTGTCCAGAATGAAGTGCTCCAATCTCATTTTCTTCTCCTTCATTTGACACAGTCTTCTTTGTCTTCTGAGGCTCCTTCTGCTCCTTTACCTTTCTGCTACTTTCTGCTTATTTTGTGCCCTTCTGCTCCTTTCTCTTTCTGATCCCTTTCTGCTCCTTGATGGCTCTTCCTGCTCCTTGATGGCCCTTCCTGCTTCTTGCAGACTCTTCCTGCTTCTTACTGCCCTTCCTGCTTCTTTCTGCCCCTTCCAGCTTCTTGCAGCCCCTTGCTGATCCTTTCTGTTCCTTCTGATTCTTCCTGCCCCTTCCTGCTCCTTGCTGCCCCTTCCTGCTCCTTGCAGACCCTTCCTGCTCCTTGCAGACCCTTTCTGCTCCTTGCAGACCCTTCCTGCTTTTTGCAGACCCTTCCTAATCCTTTCTGCCCCTTCTTTCTCCTTGCTGCCCCTTCTTTCTCCTTGCTTCCCCTTCCTACTCCTAGCAGACCCTTACTACTCCTTGCTGACCCCTCCTGCCCCTTGCAAACCCTTTCTACTCCTTGCTGACCCCTCCTGCTCCTTGCTGCCTCTTCCTACTCCATGCTGCCCCTTCCTACTCCTTGCAGACCCTTCCTGCTCCTTGCAGACCCTTTCTACTCCTTGCTGACCCCTCTTGCTCCTTGCTGCCTCTTCCTACTCCATGCTGCCCCTTCCTACTCCTTGCAGACCCTTCCTGCTCCTTGCAGACCCTTCCTGCTCCTTGCAGACCCTTCCTGCTCCCTCTTCATACTCCTTGCTGTCCCTTCCTACTCCTTGCTGCCCCTTCCTGCTCCTTGCTGCCCCTTCCTGCTCCTTGCTGCCCCTTCCTGCTCCTTGCTGCCTCTTCCTGCTCCTTGCTGCCTCTTCCTACTCCTTGCTGCCTCTTCCTACTCCTTGCTGCCTCTTCCTACTCCTTGCTGACCCCTCTTGCTCCTTGCAGACCCTTCCTGCTCCTTGCTGCCTCTTCCTACTCCTTGCTGACCCCTCTTGCTCCTTGCAGACCCTTCCTACTCCTTGCAGACCGTCCCTACCCCTTCCTGCTGCCCCTTCCTATTCCTTGCTGACCCCTCCTGTCTCTTGCAGACCCTTTCTACTCCTTGCTGACCCCTCCTTCTCCTTGCTGACCCCTCCTGCTCCTTGCTGCTCCTTCTACTTTACCCTCCTGCTCCTTGAAAACCTTTCGACCCTTTCCTGCTTCTTGCTGCCCCTTTCCATTCCTTGCTGACCCCTCCTGCCCCTTGCAGAACCTTTCTGCTCCTTCTACTTTACCTTCCTCTATGCGGTCTCCCCCACCCCCCATCCCTCACTTACCTGCTCTGTAGGCTGCCTCTGTGCTGCTCCTCTGCGGTTTCAGTCATGAGAGAGAGGCAGGGATAAGCTGTAGCTTCCTGCCTTTCTCCATTCACAGCGCTGGTATTGCACTGTATTCTCACACTAAAACGAAAAATAGCAGCACAAGCTGAAAAATCCCGGGGGGGGGAGGGCAAGTACCCCTCTTTACCCCCACATTCGAACACCCATGACCGTGAGACACTAGGGACACAGTGGCCCCATGTCTCCCAGTGGCCCCTAGTCTGTGTCCCCATGTCTCCCAGCCACTGTCCCTAGTGTCTCAGTGTCCCCATGTCTCTAAGTGTCCCCTAGTGTCCTAGTGACATCAGGACACTGGGAGACATGAGGACACAGACTCTAAGGGACACTATAGACATGGGGTTACAAACACTAGGGGACACTGGGCAACATGGGGACACTGAGAGGCATGGAGACACAGGGAGACATGGGGACACTGGGCGACTTTGAGACATAGGAGACATGGCAGTGTCCCCATGTCTCCCAGCCAGTGTCCCTAGTATCTCAGTGTTCCCTAGACTCCCAAAGTCCCCTAGTCTCCCAATGTCTCTGTGTCCCCATGTCTCCTAGTGTCTCAGTGTCCACTTGTATAAAAGAAAAAATCTCAGGCACTCACTGTGATAGATTTAGGCAGGTTTATTGGACACCGCAACGTTTCGACCTGTACCCAGGTCTTTATCAAGTCTCCAATGTCCCCTATGTATCAGTGTCCCCTATGTATCAGTGTCTCAGTGCCCCATGTCTCTCAGTGCCCATAGTGTCTCTGTGCCCATAGTGTCTCAGTGTCCCCTAGTATTAAAGAAAAAAATCTCAGGCACTCACTGTGATAGCTTTAACCAGGTTTATTGGACACCGCAACATTTTGACCTGTACCCAGGTTTTTATCAAGTCTCCAGTGTCCCCTATATATCACAGTATCTCAGTGCCCCATTTCTCCCCGTGTCCCCTCGTGTCTGTCACCCAGTGTCCCCAAGAGTCTCAGATTTCCCAGGTCTCCCAGTGTTCCCTAGTATCTGTGTCCCCATGTCTCCCAGTGTCCCAATGTCTCTCAATGTCCCCTAGTGACATGGGGACCCTGGGAGACATGAGGACACAAACACTAAGGGACTGGGAGACATAGGGACACAGACATTCCCCCTTTTTGTGTATGTTCGCCCTTTCGGCCGTTCTGGTTATGTGATTTGTGTCAGTAGCCCACCCTTTTACCGCATCCATAGACTTCCTGCTTTACTGGACACTGCTGTTAGGGGGTATGGGTTTACTTGAAAGATGAAAGCATGAGATTAGCAAAGGGTATGTGTTTTCTCATAGTTGCATCCTATGAGTTTCCCTACTGCATCATCTCCATCAGATACATGACGTTTAGGAGGTAGGACTGTTTTAGTGTTTTTGGTCAATAAGATTTTGTAATTAGGCCCATCATAATTATCAGCACCAGGCCCACTGGGCTCTTAATCCGGCCCTGAGTGCATCTAACGTGTGTGGGAGCCTGGAGTGTCCCTTTAATAATATAAACCCACCAAATGTAACTAACTGTAACCTAACCTACACAGTGCATCTAACGTGTGTGGGAGCCTGGAGTGTCCCTTTAATAATATAAACCCACCCAGTATAACTAACTGTAACCTAACCTACACAGTGCATCTAACGTGTGTGGGAGCCTGGAGTGTCCCTTTAATAATATAAACCCACCCAGTATAACTAACCGTAACCTAACCTACACAGTGCACCTAACGTGTGTGGGAGGCTGGAGTGTCCCTTTAATAATATAAACCCACCCAGTATAACTAACTGTAACCTAACCTACACAGTGCATCTAACGTGTGTGGGAGCCTGGAGTGTCCCTTTAATAATATAAACCCACCCAGTATAACTAACTGAAACCTAACCTACACAGTGCATCTAACGTGTGTGGGAGCCTAGAGTGTCCCTCTAATAATATAAACCCACCCAGTATAACTAACTGTAACCTAACCTACACAGTGCACCTAACGTGTGTGGGAGCCTGGAGTGTCCCTTTAATAATATAAACCCACCCAGTATAACCGTAACCTAACCTACACAGTGCACCTAACGTGTGTGGGAGGCTGGAGTGTCCCTTTAATAATATAAACCCACCCAGTATAACTAACTGTAACCTAACCTACACAGTGCATCTAACGTGTGTGGGAGCCTGGAGTGTCCCTTTAATAATATAAACCCACCCAGTATAACTAACTGTAACCTAACCTACACAGTGCATCTAACGTGTGGGGGAGCCTGGAGTGTCCCTTTAATAATATAAACCCACCCAGTATAACTAACTGTAACCTAACCTACACAGTGCATCTAACGTGTGTGGGAGCCTGGAGTGTCCCTTTAATAATATAAACCCACCCAGTATAACTAACTGTAACCTAACCTACACAGTGCATCTAACGTGTGGGGGAGCCTGGAGTGTCCCTTTAATAATATAAACTCACCCAGTATAACTAACCGTAACCTAACCTACACAGTGCACCTAACGTGTGTGGGGGCTGGAGTGTCCCTTTAATAATATAAACCCACCCAGTATAACTAACTGTAACCTAACCTACACAGTGCATCTAACGTGTGGGAGCCTGGAGTGTCCCTTTAATAATATAAACCCACCCAGTATAACTAACTGTAACCTAACCTACACAGTGCATCTAACGTGTGGGAGCCTGGAGTGTCCCTTTAATAATATAAACCCACCCAGTATAACTAACTGTAACCTAACCTACACAGTGCATCTAATGTGTGTGGGAGCCTGGAGTGTCCCTTTAATAATATAAACCCACCCAGTATAACTAACTGTAACCTAACCTACACAGTGCATCTAACGTGTGTGGGAGCCTGGAGTGTCCCTTTAATAATATAAACTCACCCAGTATAACTAACTGTAACCTAACCTACACAGTGCATCTAACGTGTGTGGGAGCCTGGAGTGTCCCTTTAATAATATAAACCCACCCAGTATAACTAACTGTAACCTAACCTACACAGTGCATCTAACGTGTGTGGGAGCCTGGAGTGCCCCTTTAATAATATAAACCCACCCAGTATAACTAACTGTAACCTAACCTACACAGTGCATCTAACGTGTGTGGGAGCCTGGAGTGTCCCTTTAATAATATAAACCCACCCAGTATAACTAACTGTAACCTAACCTACACAGTGCATCTAACGTGTGTGGGAGCCTGGAGTGTCCCTTTAATAATATAAACCCACCCAGTATAACTAACTGTAACCTAACCTACACAGTGCATCTAATGTGTGTGGGAGCCTGGAGTGTCCCTTTAATAATATAAACCCACCCAGTATAACTAACTGTAACCTAACCTACACAGTGCATCTAACGTGTGTGGGAGCCTGGAGTGCCCCTTTAATAATATAAACCCACCCAGTATAACTAACTGTAACCTAACCTACACAGTGCATCTAACGTGTGTGGGAGCCTGGAGTGTCCCTTTAATAATATAAACCCACCCAGTATAACTAACTGTAACCTAACCTACACAGTGCACCTAACGTGTGTGGGAGCCTGGAGTGTCCCTTTAATAATATAAACCCACCCAGTATAACTAACTGTAACCTAACCTACACAGTGCATCTAACGTGTGTGGGAGCCTGGAGTGTCCCTTTAATAATATAAACTCACCCAGTATAACTAACCGTAACCTAACCAACACAGTGCACCTAACGTGTGTGGGGGCTGGAGTGTCCCTTTAATAATATAAACCCACCCAGTATAACTAACTGTAACCTAACCTACACAGTGCATCTAACGTGTGGGAGCCTGGAGTGTCCCTTTAATAATATAAACCCACCCAGTATAACTAACTGTAACCTAACCTACACAGTGCATCTAACGTGTGGGAGCCTGGAGTGTCCCTTTAATAATATAAACCCACCCAGTATAACTAACTGTAACCTAACCTACACAGTGCATCTAATGTGTGTGGGAGCCTGGAGTGTCCCTTTAATAATATAAACCCACCCAGTATAACTAACTGTAACCTAACCTACACAGTGCATCTAACGTGTGTGGGAGCCTGGAGTGTCCCTTTAATAATATAAACTCACCCAGTATAACTAACTGTAACCTAACCTACACAGTGCATCTAACGTGTGTGGGAGCCTGGAGTGTCCCTTTAATAATATAAACCCACCCAGTATAACTAACTGTAACCTAACCTACACAGTGCATCTAACGTGTGTGGGAGCCTGGAGTGCCCCTTTAATAATATAAACCCACCCAGTATAACTAACTGTAACCTAACCTACACAGTGCATCTAACGTGTGTGGGAGCCTGGAGTGTCCCTTTAATAATATAAACCCACCCAGTATAACTAACTGTAACCTAACCTACACAGTGCATCTAATGTGTGTGGGAGCCTGGAGTGTCCCTTTAATAATATAAACCCACCCAGTATAACTAACTGTAACCTAACCTACACAGTGCATCTAATGTGTGTGGGAGCCTGGAGTGTCCCTTTAATAATATAAACCCACCCAGTATAACTAACTGTAACCTAACCTACACAGTGCATCTAACGTGTGTGGGAGCCTGGAGTGCCCCTTTAATAATATAAACCCACCCAGTATAACTAACTGTAACCTAACCTACACAGTGCATCTAACGTGTGTGGGAGCCTGGAGTGTCCCTTTAATAATATAAACCCACCCTGTATAACTAACTGTAACCTAACCTACACAGTGCATCTAACGTGTGTGGGAGCCTGGAGTGTCCCTTTAATAATATAAACCCACCCAGTATAACTAACTGTAACCTAACCTACACAGTGCATCTAACGTGTGTGGGAGCCTGGAGTGTCCCTTTAATAATATAAACCCACCCTGTATAACTAACTGTAACCTAACCTACACAGTGCGCCTAACGTGTGTGGGAGCCTGGAGTGTCCCTTTAATAATATAAACCCACCCAGTATAACTAACTGTAACCTAACCAACACAGTGCACCTAACGTGTGTGGGAGCCTGGAGTGTCCCTTTAATAATATAAACCCACCCAGTATAACTAACTGTAACCTAACCTACACAGTGCATCTAACGTGTGTGGGAGCCTGGAGTGTCCCTTTAATAATATAAACCCACCCAGTATAACTGTAACCTAACCTACACAGTTCACCTGACGTGTGTGGGAGCCTGGAGTGTCCCTTTAATAATATAAACCCACCCAGTATAACCGTAACCTAACCTACACAGTGCATCTAACGTGTGTGGGAGCCTGGAGTGTCCCTTTAATAATATAAACCCACCCAGTATAACTGTAACCTAACCTACACAGTGCACCTAACGTGTGTGGGAGCCTGGAGTGTCCCTTTAATAATATAAACCCACCCAGTATAACTAACTGTAACCTAACCTACACAGTGCATCTAACGTGTGTGGGAGCCTCGAGTGTCCCTTTAATAACATAAACCCACCCAGTATAACTAACTGTAACCTAACCTACACAGTGCATCTAACGTGTGTGGGAGCCTGGAGTGTCCCTTTAATAATATAAACCCACCCAGTATAACTAACTGTAACCTACCTACACAGTGCATCTAACGTGTGTGGGAGCCTGGAGTGTCCCTTTAATAATATAAACCCACCCAGTATAACTAACTGTAACCTAACCTACACAGTGCATCTAACGTGTGTGGGAGCCTGGAGTGTCCCTTTAATAATATAAACCCACCCAGTATAACTAACTGTAACCTAACCTACACAGTGCATCTAACGTGTGTGGGAGCCTGGAGTGTCCCTTTAATAATATAAACCCACCCAGTATAACTAACTGTAACCTAACCTACACAGTGCATCTAACGTGTGTGGGAGCCTGGAGTGTCCCTTTAATAATATAAACCCACCCAGTATAACTAACTGTAACCTAACCTACACAGTGCATCTAACGTGTGGGGGGAGCCTGGAGTGTCCCTTTAATAATATAAACCCACCCAGTATAACTAACTGTAACCTAACCTACACAGTGCATCTAACGTGTGGGGGGAGCCTGGAGTGTCCCTTTAATAATATAAACCCACCCAGTATAACGAACTGTAACCTAACCTACACTGCATTGGAGTGGGTGCTAAAGAATGTGAAATAATGTACATAGAAGAGGGGTTAATTTATTTCACCCAGACAGCAGGACAGCCCTGTCCCTGAACTGAATGGCGTGTTCATGTGTCCAGTGACCCCCACTATAATAACATTTCGGGGGTGGCAGCTGCTTGCACCATTCTTAAGATAGGAAGGAACATTCCTTCTTTGCATAGTGACTCTGTATCATTCAGATCTAATAATGGGGACTCGCCAGAGCAGGTTTAGGGTATCAGACGTCATTTTTAAATGTCCCAATGTTAAACAGCAGAGTAACTGCAAGGTATCACATATTGGATCCGCCAATTGCATTAGTCAAATGTATTGTGAAAGATCAAACGGAGATTGAGTCATAAGAGTGAATTGTCATGAATTCAAAGTGAACGAAAAGTGAATTTAAATAGTTTAGGCTACAAAAACGCCTGTGAACCTTCCTAATTTCAGAAGGACAGTCCTGATTTTCTGGTTCTGTCCCCTCATTCCAACTTAGTTCCCTGTTGTTCTGGTGAACTGTCCCCAACAAGGATACGCAAGCGCATCATTAGACACATTCACGGTTTGTTTCGAGTACTAGAACCCTACAGAGAGCACTGGAATAGTGCTTGCTGTAAGGTCTGCCCTCAGTGGGTTGATCTTAGATGATTGGCAGGCAGCTTGGCGTGCATTCTGACAGTAATTTCGTGGGCAACCCCCCTACCATTCCACCATCCAGGCTTTATTAAACTCAGGACATACTTAAAAACGAGAGAAATCATCCCTAACACCCTTCTTTAGATTCCCACTAACACTTATAGGACACTCTGTATGTTTTAAAGCATGTTAGTTATTCCATTTTCTATTCTTGCCAAAGCTTGGGTCTCCATTGCTGTCTTTAAAATTGATATGTTATTCCTCTTATGCGTAATGTGTACATTTATACTTATGTACAGACACTTTACTCACAATATCTCTGGGACGACGTATACATAGACTACCATGTGCATGTACCTGTACTGTGTAAAATTGTAAAATTGTACGAATTTTGATTCGTTTGTATCCCCCCTTATTCCTTTCCCTTTTCTCTTCTGTATCCCCATTGCTAACCTACTTTTATGTGCAAAAAATTCTTCAATAAAAATCAGACATTGAAAAAAAAAAAAAAAAAAACGAGAGAAATCTCAATGTATCCATCCTGGTAAAATATTTTATAAATAAATAATTAAGAGTAATTAGTGTAAGGTATGAGTTCCCAGGGTGGGTATGAAGATGTGAAAGGTGTACATTTATTAATTGTTGGCAACGTTTATGGGAGATAGGGCAGTCCTGTAGGGGCATAAACATAAAACTTAAAAGGGTCTTTTTAAACATTTTCTCAGCTGTGCAACTGTAGACATTTGAAGATATCTTTTCTGTTTTCATTTCATTTTTTTATAGCATTATCATTATTATTTATAAATGACATAACGCGCTTTACAATAACATGTAAGCTCATTGAGCAAGGGCATCAGCCCCTATGTTACTGCATGTCCACTTATCTAGTTACAATTACGGTATGTGTTAGTCCACCCATTGTACAGCACTATATAAATAATATAACAGTAAATAATAATGATAATAGGTGGACTAACAGACATGAATTTGGACGCACAGGAACAGAAGGTGCTAAAACAAGCATATATTCTAGACTAGAGCATTGTCTACAAATTGTATGGAAAATTGGGATGCGCAGAATACGCTGATATTTATAGAAAAATATACATTTTAAATGTAGTGAACATATTGCATGGATTGAAAGAGTCAGGGATATGTTTACTAAAAATAAGGCCAGAATAGCCCAATTGGATACATTCCCTAAGGCAGCTATCCTTCCCTTTTGGCTACTGGGACCTTAAATTTGAAGTTCAGTTTCAAATCTTACTTTATTGAATAACCCTGCGAGAACTCCAAAAAAAACCTTTACAGATCACAAAAAAGTTAAAGCATGAGATCGGTGAAAAAAGTGGTTTTATGGTGGTCTCAGGCCAGTCTCCTGCTGGCAGTGTACTCTGATTTATTTGTGGTCTCTCAGAGAATGTTAAATGACCAGCTCCCTTTTCAGACTGATTTACTGGAAGAAGACATGACCCCACCTGCCTCCTCCTTCCCATAGCAGTCACAGGATGAGGCGGCCTCCCCTTCCCCTTCATTAAACACAAGGAATCTCCCCCCCCTCCCCCCCCCATCCCCCATTGAGATTTCTCTCTTTTTCTAGTATGTCCTGGGTCCACAAAACATTGCATTGATACAATAGGATACAATAAAATACAAAAACAATATTAATACACAACATATACAAAATGGAACATATAACAGGTAGGAAATATATAATCCACCATGATTGCAGGTGCATTCTGTTTTGAGGTATGTAGAGAGGGATCTCTTAAAGGACTTTAGGCTTGGGGAAGATCTGAAAGTGTGCGGGAGGTCGTTCCATAATTGGGGCGCTCTGTAGGAAAAGGGCTGATTTCTTTCTGTATTGAGGCAGACTAAATATAGTGCTGGTACTGGATCGGAGGTTATAGGAGGTGGGAACAGCCGGGTAGAGCATTCTGTTCAGGTACGGTGAGAGCTTCCCAGAAAAGCTCTTAAACACAAGGTTGGAAAGATGAAGGGTGCGTCTGGATTCCAGCGACAGCCAGTTTAGTTCTTTTAGCAAGTCACAATGGTGGGTCCTGTAATTACATCGTAGCACAAAGCAGCAGAATGAGTTATACAATGTATTAGAGGACCACTATAGGCACCCATATCACTGCAGCTCAATGAAGTGGTCTGGGTACCAGGTCCCTCTAGTTTTAACCCTGCAGCTGAAAACATAGCAGTTTCAAAAAAACTGCTATGTTTCACTGAGGGTTAATCCAGCCTCTAGTGGCAGTCTCACTGACAGCTGCTAGAGGCGCTTCCGCGATTCTCACTGTGAAAATCGCAGTGAGAAGACGCTGGACGTCCATAGGAAAGCATTGAGTAATGCTTTCCTATACGCGGTTTGAATGCGCACGCAGCTCTTGCTGCACATGCGGATCTGATGTGGGCCGGAGGAGGAGGGGTCAAGGTAAGTGGCTGAAGGGGTTTTTAACGAGTTTGTTTTCCTGGCACTATAGTGGTCCTTTAAGCTTATTTAAGTGAGTTTGCGGTGCTGGTGCATATACTACATCCCCATAATCAACGATTTGTTTAACGCTTTTATGTAGCATTCTTATCCAGTAGATAATCCCATGTTGGTTTATAGAGAGAGGAATATATAATTTGATTATATTTTAAAAAGCCGTGCCCATGGACTTTCATTTAACATGTATATCTTTTTTTGTACAAAGTGCTATGTATGACAACCTCTGAGTTTGTAATCTTAAAAAAGGCCCCAATTTATATAATATGACTAATCCTACCTACACTATAGGTATAAATATATATATATAATATGCAAAGAGCTTGGTACCCCCCCCCCCCTAAAAACAAACAAATGGCAGTATATGTGCCCTGGTGCATAGTACAAATTGAAACTAAAGAATGCGTTGACGGGACTGTAACTTGGTAAATGTAATAACTATTGTACGTGAAACAAAAATCGGCATTCCGATCGGCTTTCTCGATATTATATATTTATATCTATATATACACGTACACTTTATATGTGTGCCAATTAGATAGCGGTGAGATTAAACACAATAAAACTCCCCGCAATTACAAAATGTAATGTTATGCATCATCTGCATATCTCAATTTAGGCTTTGGAAAGTACTTCTTGGGCATACAAAAAAAGTACAAATCATCGTATTTTAATAAACAATAAAATAATTAGGTTTTTATTTTATTAAAATTTTAATAAAAGTATATCTGCCGAATATTCTGTAGCTGCTACTTCAAGTTCCTGCTGGGATACAAATAGGGTTGATGTCACCCATAATTGACATCAAGCATGTGTACATCAGGAAACAGGTCTTCTTGGGCTCTTAATAAGGTTAGTACATTTCTATTATTACATGTGGTCACCACAATGAACTCAATATTCTGCACAATTAGTGTTCTAACTTTTATCGAGGCATCGCACATAGTTAATGTAAGAATGTAGTGTACCACCTTATAGGTACAGAAGCTGATTATAACAGAGCCGATGTTCTAAGGGCTCTCACAAATGTGAGTGCATGTTACATATGAAACATTGCTAAAATAATATTTCACTATTATTACTATTTGTTTCTTTCTGGGTCTCGTGAAAAATTGGCGCTCCCACTATATAACAGTGAGTGTATGTGATATATTGTAAAGCGCTACGGAATTTGTTGTTGCTATATAGAATAGATGCCAATAATAATAATTGTAATACCAATATATGAACTACATACATGTGATTTTAAGTGAGTGTTGTAGCTGCTGATTTGGTATTAGGGATCATCTTATAAGTACATCATAAGGGCCTATATTTATTCTGAGAGCATCTGATGAATATTAAGTCTCCCTTCCAACTAGTGGGTAAAAATAGTACAGTTCGGAGTTTTGACCAAGTGCCCTAGGAAACATGTATGTATGCTTATTCCGACGCAATCCTAACACACGATGATGGCAAACTACAAATATTTTGTATAAAAGCCTCTACAAGTTTCAGATTTTTTACATTTATCACAAATCACAAACGGTCTTTGAATATCAATATATGGAAAACAAATCAATGACAGTCTGCCACGGCCAACAAAAACGATGATGTATTTACTGTTCTTCGTACCAACATTACAAGCATTACATGTCCACAATATACAGTTTATTTAAATCCACGCTGTGCATTTCCTGATTATGAAAACCTCCAACACTTTATGCAAACAGAGCATTGGCGGGGTTAATCCAGCTGTTTGCAGGATGGGGCTTGCCAGCTGTGATCGCTGCAGGTGCAAAGCGAGAATACTCCGTGTTCACACCCAGCCCCGCTTCCCTTCCTGCAAGTCCTGACAGCATATCGCAAGGTTTGGTGCCGGGAGGGCCTCACGTGGCTGGGACAAATCACAGCTATAACATAGTGTAAATGGGAGCTATACTACACCAGGTTTAGACAGAAGTCAAGTTCATCACAAATGCTGGATATATCATAAAGTCTGATTCATGGGGTTACCCATAGGTCTTTGCACATTTCTGTTCATAGTAGTTACAGTCCGATCACTGCTGACATCAGTGCTATGGCTTATAATTAGATCTTGGATAACCCATTTTAAGAGGTAAAAGGTAAATCTTGGCTGAACCCTGATACCAAGGTTTATAGTTAGATCTTGGTTGAGCCCGATTCTAGGGGTTACAATAAGATCTTGATTGATTCTGTCGCTCGTGGGGTTTATAGTTAGATCTTGGTTGAGCCCGATTCTAGGGGTTACAATAAGATCTTGATTGATTCTGTCGCTCGTGGGGTTTATAGTTAGATCTTGGTTGAGCCCGATTCTAGGGGTTACAATAAGATCTTGATTGATTCTGTCGCTCGTGGGGTTTATAGTTAGATCTTGGTTGAGCCCGATTCTAGGGGTTACAATAAGATCTTGATTGATTCTGTTGCTCGTGGGGTTTATAGTTAGATCTTGGTTGAGCCCGATTCTAGGGGTTACAATAAGATCTTGATTGATTCTGTCGCTCGTGGGGTTTATAGTTAGATCTTGGTTGAGCCCGATTCTAGGGGTTACAATAAGATCTTGATTGATTCTGTCGCTCGTGGGGTTTATAGTTAGATCTTGGTTGAGCCCGATTCTAGGGGTTACAATAAGATCTTGATTGATTCTGTCGCTCGTGGGGTTTATAGTTAGATCTTGGTTGAGCCCGATTCTAGGGGTTACAATAAGATCTTGATTGATTCTGTCGCTCGTGGGGTTTATAGTTAGATCTTGGTTGAGCCCGATTCTAGGGGTTACAATAAGATCTTGATTGATTCTGTCGCTCGTGGGGTTTATAGTTAGATCTTGGTTGAGCCCGATTCTAGGGGTTACAATAAGATCTTGATTGATTCTGTCGCTCGTGGGGTTTATAGTTAGATCTTGGTTGAGCCCGATTCTAGGGGTTACAATAAGATCTTGATTGATTCTGTCGCTCGTGGGGTTTATAGTTAGATCTTGGTTGAGCCCGATTCTAGGGGTTACAATAAGATCTTGATTGATTCTGTTGCTCGTGGGGTTTATAGTTAGATCTTGGTTGAGCCCGATTCTAGGGGTTACAATAAGATCTTGATTGATTCTGTCGCTCGTGGGGTTTATAGTTAGATCTTGGTTGAGCCCGATTCTAGGGGTTACAATAAGATCTTGATTGATTCTGTCGCTCGTGGGGTTTATAGTTAGATCTTGGTTGAGCCCGATTCTAGGGGTTACAATAAGATCTTGATTGATTCTGTCGCTCGTGGGGTTTATAGTTAGATCTTGGTTGAGCACGATTCTAGGGGTTACAATAAGATCTTGATTGATTCTGTCGCTCGTGGGGTTTATAGTTAGATCTTGGTTGAGCCAGATTCTAGGGGTTACAATAAGATCTTGATTGATTCTGTCGCTCGTGGGGTTTATAGTTAGATCTTGGTTGAGCCCGATTCTAGGGGTTACAATAAGATCTTGATTGATTCTGTCGCTCGTGGGGTTTATAGTTAGATCTTGGTTGAGCCCGATTCTAGGGGTTACAATAAGATCTTGATTGATTCTGTCGCTCGTGGGGTTTATAGTTAGATCTTGGTTGAGCCCGATTCTAGGGGTTACAATAAGATCTTGATTGATTCTGTCGCTCGTGGGGTTTATAGTTAGATCTTGGTTGAGCCCGATTCTAGGGGTTACAATAAGATCTTGATTGATTCTGTCACTCGTGGGGTTTATAGTTAGATCTTGGTTGAGCCCGATTCTAGGGGTTACAATAAGATCTTGATTGATTCTGTCGCTCGTGGGGTTTATAGTTAGATCTTGGTTGAGCCCGATTCTAGGGGTTACAATAAGATCTTGATTGATTCTGTTGCTCGTGGGGTTTATAGTTAGATCTTGGTTGAGCCCGATTCTAGGGGTTACAATAAGATCTTGATTGATTCTGTCACTCGTGGGGTTTATAGTTAGATCTTGGTTGAGCCAGATTCTAGGGGTTACAATAAGATCTTGATTGATTCTGTCGCTCGTGGGGTTTATAGTTAGATCTTGGTTGAGCCCGATTCTAGGGGTTACAATAAGATCTTGATTGATTCTGTCGCTTGTGGGGTTTATAGTTAGATCTTGGTTGAGCCAGATTCTAGGGGTTACAATAAGATCTTGATTGATTCTGTCGCTCGTGGGGTTTATAGTTAGATCTTGGTTGAGCCCGATTCTAGGGGTTACAATAAGATCTTGATTGATTCTGTCGCTCGTGGGGTTTATAGTTAGATCTTGGTTGAGCCCGATTCTAGGGGTTACAATAAGATCTTGATTGATTCTGTTGCTCGTGGGGTTTATAGTTAGATCTTGGTTGAGCCCGATTCTAGGGGTTACAATAAGATCTTGATTGATTCTGTCACTCGTGGGGTTTATAGTTAGATCTTGGTTGAGCCCGATTCTAGGGGTTACAATAAGATCTTGATTGATTCTGTCGCTCGTGGGGTTTATAGTTAGATCTTGGTTGAGCCCGATTCTAGGGGTTACAATAAGATCTTGATTGATTCTGTCGCTCGTGGGGTTTATAGTTAGATCTTGGTTGAGCCCGATTCTAGGGGTTACAATAAGATCTTGATTGATTCTGTCGCTCGTGGGGTTTATAGTTAGATCTTGGTTGAGCCCGATTCTAGGGGTTACAATAAGATCTTGATTGATTCTGTCGCTCGTGGGGTTTATAGTTAGATCTTGGTTGAGCCCGATTCTAGGGGTTACAATAAGATCTTGATTGATTCTGTCACTCCTGGGGTTTATAGTTAGATCTTGGTTGAGCCCGATTCTAGGGGTTACAAAAAGATCTTGATTGATTCTGTCACTCGTGGGGTTTATAGTTAGATCTTGGTTGAGCCCGATTCTAGGGGTTACAATAAGATCTTGATTGATTCTGTCGCTCGTGGGGTTTATAGTTAGATCTTGGTTGAGCCCGATTCTAGGGGTTACAAAAAGATCTTGATTGATTCTGTCACTCGTGGGGTTTATAGTTAGATCTTGGTTGAGCCCGATTCTAGGGGTTACAAAAAGATCTTGATTGATTCTGTCACTCGTGGGGTTTATAGTTAGATCTTGGTTGAGCCTGATTCTAGGGGTTACAATAAGATCTTGATTGATTCTGTTGCTCGTGGGGTTTATAGTTAGATCTTGGTTGAGCCCGATTCTAGGGGTTACAATAAGATCTTGATTGATTCTGTTGCTCGTGGGGTTTATAGTTAGATCTTGGCTGAGCCTGATTCTAGGGGTTACAATAAGATCTTGATTGATTCTGTTGCTCGTGGGGTTTATAGTTAGATCTTGGTTGAGCCCGATTCTAGGGGTTACAATAAGATCTTGATTGATTCTGTTGCTCGTGGGGTTTATAGTTAGATCTTGGTTGAGCCCGATTCTAGGGGTTACAATAAGATCTTGATTGATTCTGTCACTCGTGGGGTTTATAGTTAGATCTTGGTTGAGCCCGATTCTAGGGGTTACAATAAGATCTTGATTGATTCTGTCGCTCGTGGGGTTTATAGTTAGATCTTGGTTGAGCCCGATTCTAGGGGTTACAATAAGATCTTGATTGATTCTGTTGCTCGTGGGGTTTATAGTTAGATCTTGGTTGAGCCCGATTCTAGGGGTTACAATAAGATCTTGATTGATTCTGTTGCTCGTGGGGTTTATAGTTAGATCTTGGTTGAGCCCGATTCTAGGGGTTACAATAAGATCTTGATTGATTCTGTCACTCGTGGGGTTTATAGTTAGATCTTGGTTGAGCCCGATTCTAGGGGTTACAATAAGATCTTGATTGATTCTGTCGCTCGTGGGGTTTATAGTTAGATCTTGGTTGAGCCCGATTCTAGGGGTTACAATAAGATCTTGATTGATTCTGTTGCTCGTGGGGTTTATAGTTAGATCTTGGTTGAGCCCGATTCTAGGGGTTACAATAAGATCTTGATTGATTCTGTCACTCGTGGGGTTTATAGTTAGATCTTGGTTGAGCCAGATTCTAGGGGTTACAATAAGATCTTGATTGATTCTGTCGCTCGTGGGGTTTATAGTTAGATCTTGGTTGAGCCCGATTCTAGGGGTTACAATAAGATCTTGATTGATTCTGTCGCTCGTGGGGTTTATAGTTAGATCTTGGTTGAGCCAGATTCTAGGGGTTACAATAAGATCTTGATTGATTCTGTCGCTCGTGGGGTTTATAGTTAGATCTTGGTTGAGCCCGATTCTAGGGGTTACAATAAGATCTTGATTGATTCTGTCGCTCGTGGGGTTTATAGTTAGATCTTGGTTGAGCCCGATTCTAGGGGTTACAATAAGATCTTGATTGATTCTGTCGCTCGTGGGGTTTATAGTTAGATCTTGGTTGAGCCCGATTCTAGGGGTTACAATAAGATCTTGATTGATTCTGTCACTCGTGGGGTTTATAGTTAGATCTTGGTTGAGCCCGATTCTAGGGGTTACAATAAGATCTTGATTGATTCTGTCGCTCGTGGGGTTTATAGTTAGATCTTGGTTGAGCCCGATTCTAGGGGTTACAATAAGATCTTGATTGATTCTGTCACTCGTGGGGTTTATAGTTAGATCTTGGTTGAGCCAGATTCTAGGGGTTACAATAAGATCTTGATTGATTCTGTCGCTCGTGGGGTTTATAGTTAGATCTTGGTTGAGCCCGATTCTAGGGGTTACAATAAGATCTTGATTGATTCTGTCGCTCGTGGGGTTTATAGTTAGATCTTGGTTGAGCCCGATTCTAGGGGTTACAATAAGATCTTGATTGATTCTGTCACTCCTGGGGTTTATAGTTAGATCTTGGTTGAGCCCGATTCTAGGGGTTACAAAAAGATCTTGATTGATTCTGTCACTCGTGGGGTTTATAGTTAGATCTTGGTTGAGCCCGATTCTAGGGGTTACAATAAGATCTTGATTGATTCTGTCGCTCGTGGGGTTTATAGTTAGATCTTGGTTGAGCCCGATTCTAGGGGTTACAAAAAGATCTTGATTGATTCTGTCACTCGTGGGGTTTATAGTTAGATCTTGGTTGAGCCCGATTCTAGGGGTTACAATAAGATCTTGATTGATTCTGTCGCTCGTGGGGTTTATAGTTAGATCTTGGTTGAGCCCGATTCTAGGGGTTACAATAAGATCTTGATTGATTCTGTCGCTCGTGGGGTTTATAGTTAGATCTTGGTTGAGCCCGATTCTAGGGGTTACAATAAGATCTTGATTGATTCTGTCACTCCTGGGGTTTATAGTTAGATCTTGGTTGAGCCCGATTCTAGGGGTTACAAAAAGATCTTGATTGATTCTGTCACTCGTGGGGTTTATAGTTAGATCTTGGTTGAGCCCGATTCTAGGGGTTACAAAAAGATCTTGATTGATTCTGTCACTCGTGGGGTTTATAGTTAGATCTTGGTTGAGCCTGATTCTAGGGGTTACAATAAGATCTTGATTGATTCTGTTGCTCGTGGGGTTTATAGTTAGATCTTGGTTGAGCCCGATTCTAGGGGTTACAATAAGATCTTGATTGATTCTGTTGCTCGTGGGGTTTATAGTTAGATCTTGGTTGAGCCCGATTCTAGGGGTTACAATAAGATCTTGATTGATTCTGTTGCTCGTGGGGTTTATAGTTAGATCTTGGTTGAGCCCGATTCTAGGGGTTACAATAAGATCTTGATTGATTCTGTCACTCGTGGGGTTTATAGTTAGATCTTGGTTGAGCCCGATTCTAGGGGTTACAATAAGATCTTGATTGATTCTGTCGCTCGTGGGGTTTATAGTTAGATCTTGGTTGAGCCCGATTCTAGGGGTTACAATAAGATCTTGATTGATTCTGTTGCTCGTGGGGTTTATAGTTAGATCTTGGTTGAGCCAGATTCTAGGGGTTACAATAAGATCTTGATTGATTCTGTCGCTCGTGGGGTTTATAGTTAGATCTTGGTTGAGCCCGATTCTAGGGGTTACAATAAGATCTTGATTGATTCTGTCGCTTGTGGGGTTTATAGTTAGATCTTGGTTGAGCCAGATTCTAGGGGTTACAATAAGATCTTGATTGATTCTGTCGCTCGTGGGGTTTATAGTTAGATCTTGGTTGAGCCCGATTCTAGGGGTTACAATAAGATCTTGATTGATTCTGTCGCTCGTGGGGTTTATAGTTAGATCTTGGTTGAGCCCGATTCTAGGGGTTACAATAAGATCTTGATTGATTCTGTCGCTCGTGGGGTTTATAGTTAGATCTTGGTTGAGCCCGATTCTAGGGGTTACAATAAGATCTTGATTGATTCTGTCACTCGTGGGGTTTATAGTTAGATCTTGGTTGAGCCCGATTCTAGGGGTTACAATAAGATCTTGATTGATTCTGTCGCTCGTGGGGTTTATAGTTAGATCTTGGTTGAGCCCGATTCTAGGGGTTACAATAAGATCTTGATTGATTCTGTCGCTCGTGGGGTTTATAGTTAGATCTTGGTTGAGCCAGATTCTAGGGGTTACAATAAGATCTTGATTGATTCTGTCGCTCGTGGGGTTTATAGTTAGATCTTGGTTGAGCCCGATTCTAGGGGTTACAATAAGATCTTGATTGATTCTGTCGCTCGTGGGGTTTATAGTTAGATCTTGGTTGAGCCAGATTCTAGGGGTTACAATAAGATCTTGATTGATTCTGTCGCTCGTGGGGTTTATAGTTAGATCTTGGTTGAGCCCGATTCTAGGGGTTACAATAAGATCTTGATTGATTCTGTCGCTCGTGGGGTTTATAGTTAGATCTTGGTTGAGCCCGATTCTAGGGGTTACAATAAGATCTTGATTGATTCTGTCGCTCGTGGGGTTTATAGTTAGATCTTGGTTGAGCCCGATTCTAGGGGTTACAATAAGATCTTGATTGATTCTGTCACTCGTGGGGTTTATAGTTAGATCTTGGTTGAGCCCGATTCTAGGGGTTACAATAAGATCTTGATTGATTCTGTCGCTCGTGGGGTTTATAGTTAGATCTTGGTTGAGCCCGATTCTAGGGGTTACAATAAGATCTTGATTGATTCTGTCACTCGTGGGGTTTATAGTTAGATCTTGGTTGAGCCAGATTCTAGGGGTTACAATAAGATCTTGATTGATTCTGTCGCTCGTGGGGTTTATAGTTAGATCTTGGTTGAGCCCGATTCTAGGGGTTACAATAAGATCTTGATTGATTCTGTCGCTCGTGGGGTTTATAGTTAGATCTTGGTTGAGCCCGATTCTAGGGGTTACAATAAGATCTTGATTGATTCTGTCACTCCTGGGGTTTATAGTTAGATCTTGGTTGAGCCCGATTCTAGGGGTTACAAAAAGATCTTGATTGATTCTGTCACTCGTGGGGTTTATAGTTAGATCTTGGTTGAGCCCGATTCTAGGGGTTACAATAAGATCTTGATTGATTCTGTCGCTCGTGGGGTTTATAGTTAGATCTTGGTTGAGCCCGATTCTAGGGGTTACAAAAAGATCTTGATTGATTCTGTCACTCGTGGGGTTTATAGTTAGATCTTGGTTGAGCCCGATTCTAGGGGTTACAATAAGATCTTGATTGATTCTGTCGCTCGTGGGGTTTATAGTTAGATCTTGGTTGAGCCCGATTCTAGGGGTTACAATAAGATCTTGATTGATTCTGTCGCTCGTGGGGTTTATAGTTAGATCTTGGTTGAGCCCGATTCTAGGGGTTACAATAAGATCTTGATTGATTCTGTCACTCCTGGGGTTTATAGTTAGATCTTGGTTGAGCCCGATTCTAGGGGTTACAAAAAGATCTTGATTGATTCTGTCACTCGTGGGGTTTATAGTTAGATCTTGGTTGAGCCCGATTCTAGGGGTTACAAAAAGATCTTGATTGATTCTGTCACTCGTGGGGTTTATAGTTAGATCTTGGTTGAGCCTGATTCTAGGGGTTACAATAAGATCTTGATTGATTCTGTTGCTCGTGGGGTTTATAGTTAGATCTTGGTTGAGCCCGATTCTAGGGGTTACAATAAGATCTTGATTGATTCTGTTGCTCGTGGGGTTTATAGTTAGATCTTGGTTGAGCCCGATTCTAGGGGTTACAATAAGATCTTGATTGATTCTGTTGCTCGTGGGGTTTATAGTTAGATCTTGGTTGAGCCCGATTCTAGGGGTTACAATAAGATCTTGATTGATTCTGTCACTCGTGGGGTTTATAGTTAGATCTTGGTTGAGCCCGATTCTAGGGGTTACAATAAGATCTTGATTGATTCTGTCGCTCGTGGGGTTTATAGTTAGATCTTGGTTGAGCCCGATTCTAGGGGTTACAATAAGATCTTGATTGATTCTGTTGCTCGTGGGGTTTATAGTTAGATCTTGGTTGAGCCAGATTCTAGGGGTTACAATAAGATCTTGATTGATTCTGTCGCTCGTGGGGTTTATAGTTAGATCTTGGTTGAGCCCGATTCTAGGGGTTACAATAAGATCTTGATTGATTCTGTCGCTTGTGGGGTTTATAGTTAGATCTTGGTTGAGCCAGATTCTAGGGGTTACAATAAGATCTTGATTGATTCTGTCGCTCGTGGGGTTTATAGTTAGATCTTGGTTGAGCCCGATTCTAGGGGTTACAATAAGATCTTGATTGATTCTGTCGCTCGTGGGGTTTATAGTTAGATCTTGGTTGAGCCCGATTCTAGGGGTTACAATAAGATCTTGATTGATTCTGTCGCTCGTGGGGTTTATAGTTAGATCTTGGTTGAGCCCGATTCTAGGGGTTACAATAAGATCTTGATTGATTCTGTCACTCGTGGGGTTTATAGTTAGATCTTGGTTGAGCCCGATTCTAGGGGTTACAATAAGATCTTGATTGATTCTGTCGCTCGTGGGGTTTATAGTTAGATCTTGGTTGAGCCCGATTCTAGGGGTTACAATAAGATCTTGATTGATTCTGTCGCTCGTGGGGTTTATAGTTAGATCTTGGTTGAGCCCGATTCTAGGGGTTACAATAAGATCTTGATTGATTCTGTCGCTCGTGGGGTTTATAGTTAGATCTTGGTTGAGCCCGATTCTAGGGGTTACAATAAGATCTTGATTGATTCTGTCGCTCGTGGGGTTTATAGTTAGATCTTGGTTGAGCCCGATTCTAGGGGTTACAATAAGATCTTGATTGATTCTGTCACTCCTGGGGTTTATAGTTAGATCTTGGTTGAGCCCGATTCTAGGGGTTACAAAAAGATCTTGATTGATTCTGTCACTCGTGGGGTTTATAGTTAGATCTTGGTTGAGCCCGATTCTAGGGGTTACAATAAGATCTTGATTGATTCTGTCGCTCGTGGGGTTTATAGTTAGATCTTGGTTGAGCCCGATTCTAGGGGTTACAAAAAGATCTTGATTGATTCTGTCACTCGTGGGGTTTATAGTTAGATCTTGGTTGAGCCCGATTCTAGGGGTTACAAAAAGATCTTGATTGATTCTGTCACTCGTGGGGTTTATAGTTAGATCTTGGTTGAGCCTGATTCTAGGGGTTACAATAAGATCTTGATTGATTCTGTTGCTCGTGGGGTTTATAGTTAGATCTTGGTTGAGCCCGATTCTAGGGGTTACAATAAGATCTTGATTGATTCTGTCGCTCGTGGGGTTTATAGTTAGATCTTGGTTGAGCCTGATTCTAGGGGTTACAATAAGATCTTGATTGATTCTGTTGCTCGTGGGGTTTATAGTTAGATCTTGGTTGAGCCCGATTCTAGGGGTTACAATAAGATCTTGATTGATTCTGTCACTCGTGGGGTTTATAGTTAGATCTTGGTTGAGCCCGATTCTAGGGGTTACAATAAGATCTTGATTGATTCTGTCGCTCGTGGGGTTTATAGTTAGATCTTGGTTGAGCCCGATTCTAGGGGTTACAATAAGATCTTGATTGATTCTGTTGCTCGTGGGGTTTATAGTTAGATCTTGGTTGAGCCAGATTCTAGGGGTTACAATAAGATCTTGATTGATTCTGTCGCTCGTGGGGTTTATAGTTAGATCTTGGTTGAGCCCGATTCTAGGGGTTACAATAAGATCTTGATTGATTCTGTCGCTTGTGGGGTTTATAGTTAGATCTTGGTTGAGCCAGATTCTAGGGGTTACAATAAGATCTTGATTGATTCTGTCGCTCGTGGGGTTTATAGTTAGATCTTGGTTGAGCCCGATTCTAGGGGTTACAATAAGATCTTGATTGATTCTGTCGCTCGTGGGGTTTATAGTTAGATCTTGGTTGAGCCCGATTCTAGGGGTTACAATAAGATCTTGATTGATTCTGTCGCTCGTGGGGTTTATAGTTAGATCTTGGTTGAGCCCGATTCTAGGGGTTACAATAAGATCTTGATTGATTCTGTCACTCGTGGGGTTTATAGTTAGATCTTGGTTGAGCCCGATTCTAGGGGTTACAATAAGATCTTGATTGATTCTGTCGCTCGTGGGGTTTATAGTTAGATCTTGGTTGAGCCCGATTCTAGGGGTTACAATAAGATCTTGATTGATTCTGTCGCTCGTGGGGTTTATAGTTAGATCTTGGTTGAGCCCGATTCTAGGGGTTACAATAAGATCTTGATTGATTCTGTCGCTCGTGGGGTTTATAGTTAGATCTTGGTTGAGCCCGATTCTAGGGGTTACAATAAGATCTTGATTGATTCTGTCGCTCGTGGGGTTTATAGTTAGATCTTGGTTGAGCCCGATTCTAGGGGTTACAATAAGATCTTGATTGATTCTGTCACTCCTGGGGTTTATAGTTAGATCTTGGTTGAGCCCGATTCTAGGGGTTACAAAAAGATCTTGATTGATTCTGTCACTCGTGGGGTTTATAGTTAGATCTTGGTTGAGCCCGATTCTAGGGGTTACAATAAGATCTTGATTGATTCTGTCGCTCGTGGGGTTTATAGTTAGATCTTGGTTGAGCCCGATTCTAGGGGTTACAAAAAGATCTTGATTGATTCTGTCACTCGTGGGGTTTATAGTTAGATCTTGGTTGAGCCCGATTCTAGGGGTTACAAAAAGATCTTGATTGATTCTGTCACTCGTGGGGTTTATAGTTAGATCTTGGTTGAGCCTGATTCTAGGGGTTACAATAAGATCTTGATTGATTCTGTTGCTCGTGGGGTTTATAGTTAGATCTTGGTTGAGCCCGATTCTAGGGGTTACAATAAGATCTTGATTGATTCTGTCGCTCGTGGGGTTTATAGTTAGATCTTGGTTGAGCCTGATTCTAGGGGTTACAATAAGATCTTGATTGATTCTGTTGCTCGTGGGGTTTATAGTTAGATCTTGGTTGAGCCCGATTCTAGGGGTTACAATAAGATCTTGATTGATTCTGTTGCTCGTGGGGTTTATAGTTAGATCTTGGTTGAGCCCGATTCTAGGGGTTACAATAAGATCTTGATTGATTCTGTCGCTCGTGGGGTTTATAGTTAGATCTTGGTTGAGCCCGATTCTAGGGGTTACAATAAGATCTTGATTGATTCTGTCGCTCGTGGGGTTTATAGTTAGATCTTGGTTGAGCCCGATTCTAGGGGTTACAATAAGATCTTGATTGATTCTGTTGCTCGTGGGGTTTATAGTTAGATCTTGGTTGAGCCCGATTCTAGGGGTTACAATAAGATCTTGATTGATTCTGTTGCTCGTGGGGTTTATAGTTAGATCTTGGTTGAGCCCGATTCTAGGGGTTACAATAAGATCTTGATTGATTCTGTCACTCGTGGGGTTTATAGTTAGATCTTGGTTGAGCCCGATTCTAGGGGTTACAATAAGATCTTGATTGATTCTGTCGCTCGTGGGGTTTATAGTTAGATCTTGGTTGAGCCCGATTCTAGGGGTTACAATAAGATCTTGATTGATTCTGTTGCTCGTGGGGTTTATAGTTAGATCTTGGTTGAGCCTGATTCTAGGGGTTACAATAAGATCTTGATTGATTCTGTCGCTCGTGGGGTTTATAGTTAGATCTTGGTTGAGCCCGATTCTAGGGGTTACAATAAGATCTTGATTGATTCTGTCGCTCGTGGGGTTTATAGTTAGATCTTGGTTGAGCCCGATTCTAGGGGTTACAATAAGATCTTGATTGATTCTGTCGCTCGTGGGGTTTATAGTTAGATCTTGGTTGAGCCAGATTCTAGGGGTTACAATAAGATCTTGATTGATTCTGTCGCTCGTGGGGTTTATAGTTAGATCTTGGTTGAGCCCGATTCTAGGGGTTACAATAAGATCTTGATTGATTCTGTCGCTCGTGGGGTTTATAGTTAGATCTTGGTTGAGCCCGATTCTAGGGGTTACAATAAGATCTTGATTGATTCTGTCGCTCGTGGGGTTTATAGTTAGATCTTGGTTGAGCCCGATTCTAGGGGTTACAATAAGAACTTGATTGATTCTGTTGCTCGTGGGGTTTATAGTTAGATCTTGGTTGAGCCCGATTCTAGGGGTTACAATAAGATCTTGATTGATTCTGTCGCTCGTGGGGTTTATAGTTAGATCTTGGTTGAGCCCGATTCTAGGGGTTACAATAAGATCTTGATTGATTCTGTCACTCGTGGGGTTTATAGTTAGATCTTGGTTGAGCCAGATTCTAGGGGTTACAATAAGATCTTGATTGATTCTGTCGCTCGTGGGGTTTATAGTTAGATCTTGGTTGAGCCCGATTCTAGGGGTTACAAAAAGATCTTGATTGATTCTGTCACTCGTGGGGTTTATAGTTAGATCTTGGTTGAGCCCGATTCTAGGGGTTACAATAAGATCTTGATTGATTCTGTTGCTCGTGGGGTTTATAGTTAGATCTTGGTTGAGCCCGATTCTAGGGGTTACAATAAGATCTTGATTGATTCTGTCACTCGTGGGGTTTATAGTTAGATCTTGGTTGAGCCCGATTCTAGGGGTTACAATAAGATCTTGATTGATTCTGTCGCTCGTGGGGTTTATAGTTAGATCTTGGTTGAGCCCGATTCTAGGGGTTACAATAAGATCTTGATTGATTCTGTCACTCGTGGGGTTTATAGTTAGATCTTGGTTGAGCCCGATTCTAGGGGTTACAATAAGATCTTGATTGATTCTGTCGCTCGTGGGGTTTATAGTTAGATCTTGGTTGAGCCCGATTCTAGGGGTTACAATAAGATCTTGATTGATTCTGTCGCTCGTGGGGTTTATAGTTAGATCTTGGTTGAGCCCGATTCTAGGGGTTACAATAAGATCTTGATTGATTCTGTTGCTCGTGGGGTTTATAGTTAGATCTTGGTTGAGCCCGATTCTAGGGGTTACAATAAGATCTTGATTGATTCTGTCACTCGTGGGGTTTATAGTTAGATCTTGGTTGAGCCCGATTCTAGGGGTTACAATAAGATCTTGATTGATTCTGTCGCTCGTGGGGTTTATAGTTAGATCTTGGTTGAGCCCGATTGTAGGGGTTACAATAAGATCTTGATTGATTCTGTTGCTCGTGGGGTTTATAGTTAGATCTTGGTTGAGCCCGATTCTAGGGGTTACAATAAGATCTTGATTGATTCTGTCACTCGTGGGGTTTATAGTTAGATCTTGGTTGAGCCAGATTCTAGGGGTTACAATAAGATCTTGATTGATTCTGTCGCTCGTGGGGTTTATAGTTAGATCTTGGTTGAGCCCGATTCTAGGGGTTACAATAAGATCTTGATTGATTCTGTCGCTTGTGGGGTTTATAGTTAGATCTTGGTTGAGCCAGATTCTAGGGGTTACAATAAGATCTTGATTGATTCTGTTGCTCGTGGGGTTTATAGTTAGATCTTGGTTGAGCCCGATTCTAGGGGTTACAATAAGATCTTGATTGATTCTGTCACTCGTGGGGTTTATAGTTAGATCTTGGTTGAGCCCGATTCTAGGGGTTACAATAAGATCTTGATTGATTCTGTTGCTCGTGGGGTTTATAGTTAGATCTTGGTTGAGCCCGATTCTAGGGGTTACAATAAGATCTTGATTGATTCTGTCACTCGTGGGGTTTATAGTTAGATCTTGGTTGAGCCCGATTCTAGGGGTTACAATAAGATCTTGATTGATTCTGTCGCTCGTGGGGTTTATAGTTAGATCTTGGTTGAGCCCGATTCTAGGGGTTACAATAAGATCTTGATTGATTCTGTCGCTCGTGGGGTTTATAGTTAGATCTTGGTTGAGCCCGATTCTAGGGGTTACAATAAGATCTTGATTGATTCTGTCGCTCGTGGGGTTTATAGTTAGATCTTGGTTGAGCCCGATTCTAGGGGTTACAATAAGATCTTGATTGATTCTGTCGCTCGTGGGGTTTATAGTTAGATCTTGGTTGAGCCCGATTCTAGGGGTTACAATAAGATCTTGATTGATTCTGTCACTCCTGGGGTTTATAGTTAGATCTTGGTTGAGCCCGATTCTAGGGGTTACAAAAAGATCTTGATTGATTCTGTCACTCGTGGGGTTTATAGTTAGATCTTGGTTGAGCCCGATTCTAGGGGTTACAATAAGATCTTGATTGATTCTGTCGCTCGTGGGGTTTATAGTTAGATCTTGGTTGAGCCCGATTCTAGGGGTTACAAAAAGATCTTGATTGATTCTGTCACTCGTGGGGTTTATAGTTAGATCTTGGTTGAGCCCGATTCTAGGGGTTACAAAAAGATCTTGATTGATTCTGTCACTCGTGGGGTTTATAGTTAGATCTTGGTTGAGCCTGATTCTAGGGGTTACAATAAGATCTTGATTGATTCTGTTGCTCGTGGGGTTTATAGTTAGATCTTGGTTGAGCCCGATTCTAGGGGTTACAATAAGATCTTGATTGATTCTGTCGCTCGTGGGGTTTATAGTTAGATCTTGGTTGAGCCTGATTCTAGGGGTTACAATAAGATCTTGATTGATTCTGTTGCTCGTGGGGTTTATAGTTAGATCTTGGTTGAGCCCGATTCTAGGGGTTACAATAAGATCTTGATTGATTCTGTTGCTCGTGGGGTTTATAGTTAGATCTTGGTTGAGCCCGATTCTAGGGGTTACAATAAGATCTTGATTGATTCTGTCGCTCGTGGGGTTTATAGTTAGATCTTGGTTGAGCCCGATTCTAGGGGTTACAATAAGATCTTGATTGATTCTGTCGCTCGTGGGGTTTATAGTTAGATCTTGGTTGAGCCCGATTCTAGGGGTTACAATAAGATCTTGATTGATTCTGTTGCTCGTGGGGTTTATAGTTAGATCTTGGTTGAGCCCGATTCTAGGGGTTACAATAAGATCTTGATTGATTCTGTTGCTCGTGGGGTTTATAGTTAGATCTTGGTTGAGCCCGATTCTAGGGGTTACAATAAGATCTTGATTGATTCTGTCACTCGTGGGGTTTATAGTTAGATCTTGGTTGAGCCCGATTCTAGGGGTTACAATAAGATCTTGATTGATTCTGTCGCTCGTGGGGTTTATAGTTAGATCTTGGTTGAGCCCGATTCTAGGGGTTACAATAAGATCTTGATTGATTCTGTTGCTCGTGGGGTTTATAGTTAGATCTTGGTTGAGCCTGATTCTAGGGGTTACAATAAGATCTTGATTGATTCTGTCGCTCGTGGGGTTTATAGTTAGATCTTGGTTGAGCCCGATTCTAGGGGTTACAATAAGATCTTGATTGATTCTGTCGCTCGTGGGGTTTATAGTTAGATCTTGGTTGAGCCCGATTCTAGGGGTTACAATAAGATCTTGATTGATTCTGTTGCTCGTGGGGTTTATAGTTAGATCTTGGTTGAGCCCGATTCTAGGGGCTACAATAAGATCTTGATTGATTCTGTCACTCGTGGGGTTTATAGTTAGATCTTGGTTGAGCCCGATTCTAGGGGTTACAATAAGATCTTGATTGATTCTGTCGCTCGTGGGGTTTATAGTTAGATCTTGGTTGAGCCCGATTCTAGGGGTTACAATAAGATCTTGATTGATTCTGTTGCTCGTGGGGTTTATAGTTAGATCTTGGTTGAGCCTGATTCTAGGGGTTACAATAAGATCTTGATTGATTCTGTCGCTCGTGGGGTTTATAGTTAGATCTTGGTTGAGCCCGATTCTAGGGGTTACAATAAGATCTTGATTGATTCTGTCGCTCGTGGGGTTTATAGTTAGATCTTGGTTGAGCCCGATTCTAGGGGTTACAATAAGATCTTGATTGATTCTGTCGCTCGTGGGGTTTATAGTTAGATCTTGGTTGAGCCAGATTCTAGGGGTTACAATAAGATCTTGATTGATTCTGTCGCTCGTGGGGTTTATAGTTAGATCTTGGTTGAGCCCGATTCTAGGGGTTACAATAAGATCTTGATTGATTCTGTCGCTCGTGGGGTTTATAGTTAGATCTTGGTTGAGCCCGATTCTAGGGGTTACAATAAGATCTTGATTGATTCTGTCGCTCGTGGGGTTTATAGTTAGATCTTGGTTGAGCCCGATTCTAGGGGTTACAATAAGAACTTGATTGATTCTGTTGCTCGTGGGGTTTATAGTTAGATCTTGGTTGAGCCCGATTCTAGGGGTTACAATAAGATCTTGATTGATTCTGTCGCTCGTGGGGTTTATAGTTAGATCTTGGTTGAGCCCGATTCTAGGGGTTACAATAAGATCTTGATTGATTCTGTCACTCGTGGGGTTTATAGTTAGATCTTGGTTGAGCCAGATTCTAGGGGTTACAATAAGATCTTGATTGATTCTGTCGCTCGTGGGGTTTATAGTTAGATCTTGGTTGAGCCCGATTCTAGGGGTTACAAAAAGATCTTGATTGATTCTGTCACTCGTGGGGTTTATAGTTAGATCTTGGTTGAGCCCGATTCTAGGGGTTACAATAAGATCTTGATTGATTCTGTTGCTCGTGGGGTTTATAGTTAGATCTTGGTTGAGCCCGATTCTAGGGGTTACAATAAGATCTTGATTGATTCTGTCACTCGTGGGGTTTATAGTTAGATCTTGGTTGAGCCCGATTCTAGGGGTTACAATAAGATCTTGATTGATTCTGTCGCTCGTGGGGTTTATAGTTAGATCTTGGTTGAGCCCGATTCTAGGGGTTACAATAAGATCTTGATTGATTCTGTCACTCGTGGGGTTTATAGTTAGATCTTGGTTGAGCCCGATTCTAGGGGTTACAATAAGATCTTGATTGATTCTGTCGCTCGTGGGGTTTATAGTTAGATCTTGGTTGAGCCCGATTCTAGGGGTTACAATAAGATCTTGATTGATTCTGTCGCTCGTGGGGTTTATAGTTAGATCTTGGTTGAGCCCGATTCTAGGGGTTACAATAAGATCTTGATTGATTCTGTCGCTCGTGGGGTTTATAGTTAGATCTTGGTTGAGCCCGATTCTAGGGGTTACAATAAGATCTTGATTGATTCTGTCACTCGTGGGGTTTATAGTTAGATCTTGGTTGAGCCCGATTCTAGGGGTTACAATAAGATCTTGATTGATTCTGTCGCTCGTGGGGTTTATGGTTAGATCTTGGTTGAGCCCGATTCTAGGGGTTACAATAAGATCTTGATTGATTCTGTCGCTCGTGGGGTTTATAGTTAGATCTTGGTTGAGCCCGATTCTAGGGGTTACAATAAGATCTTGATTGATTCTGTCGCTCGTGGGGTTTATAGTTAGATCTTGGTTGAGCCCGATTCTAGGGGTTACAATAAGATCTTGATTGATTCTGTCGCTCGTGGGGTTTATAGTTAGATCTTGGTTGAGCCCGATTCTAGGGGTTACAATAAGATCTTGATTGATTCTGTCGCTCGTGGGGTTTATAGTTAGATCTTGGTTGAGCCCGATTCTAGGGGTTACAATAAGATCTTGATTGATTCTGTCGCTCGTGGGGTTTATAGTTAGATCTTGGTTGAGCCCGATTCTAGGGGTTACAATAAGATCTTGATTGATTCTGTCGCTCGTGGGGTTTATAGTTAGATCTTGGTTGAGCCAGATTCTAGGGGTTACAATAAGATCTTGATTGATTCTGTCGCTCGTGGGGTTTATAGTTAGATCTTGGTTGAGCCTGATTCTAGGGGTTACAATAAGATCTTGATTGATTCTGTCGCTCGTGGGGTTTATAGTTAGATCTTGGTTGAGCCCGATTCTAGGGGTTACAATAAGATCTTGATTGATTCTGTCGCTCGTGGGGTTTATAGTTAGATCTTGGTTGAGCCCGATTCTAGGGGTTACAATAAGATCTTGATTGATTCTGTCGCTCGTGGGGTTTATAGTTAGATCTTGGTTGAGCCCGATTCTAGGGGTTACAATAAGATCTTGATTGATTCTGTCGCTCGTGGGGTTTATAGTTAGATCTTGGTTGAGCCCGATTCTAGGGGTTACAATAAGATCTTGATTGATTCTGTCGCTCGTGGGGTTTATAGTTAGATCTTGGTTGAGCCTGATTCTAGGGGTTACAATAAGATCTTGATTGATTCTGTCGCTCGTGGGGTTTATAGTTAGTCACAGTTCCCACCACAACATCCAGACTGCGTCGCCCCAGGAGTGCCCAGCAGGGGTTTAAACCTGGGTACTTTGCAGTCCTGGGGCTGCTATTTTGCCTCTGAGCCACCATACAGCTGTAGTATAAGCCAGAGATCTACTCCTGTCTTGTATCCAGCACTGGGGACTGGACGTTATTTGAGATTACTCCTGTCACTCATGGTACACCTGAAGCTGATGGTCTCATTAGCCATGTATAAGACACTACCTCTCCCAGAGGGCAGTGTCTGTTCATTGACTCTAGTTCCATATTGCTGTTTTTGCTCCAGTGTTCTCTAGTTGGCTCCTGACCTTGGTTTGTTACTCCGTGTATCCTGACCTCTGGCAACCTCTGACCTTTGGCTTACCCACGACGATTCTCTTGCTTATGTCCGTATCTGTACTGTGACTTGGAGCATTATCCAGCACAGACTCACAGGCCCGGTGAGTTCTTACCTGACCAGCTTGGCCTGTGTTTAATTGTAAGGGTGAGCACATATCTGCACTACAGACTCCCAACTAAGGTAAGCCGTGACATAGCTAGATCTTGGTTGACCCCGATTCTAGTGGTTACAATAATTTCTTGATTGATTCTGTCACTCGTGGGGTTTATAGTTAGATCTTGGTTAACTGTTGCTAGGGGTTACCTTTAGAGCTTGGGTAACTGTTGCTAGGGTTAACCTTTAGAGCTTGGGTAACTGTTGCTAGGGGTTACCTTTAGAGCTTGGGTAACTGTTGCTAGGGTTAACCTTTAGAGCTTGGGTAACTGTTCCTAGGGGTTACCTTTAGAGCTCGGGTAACTGTTGCTAGGGTTAACCTTTAGAGCTTGGGTAACTGTTGCTAGGGTTAACCTTTAGAGCTTGGGTAACTGTTGCTAGGGTTAACCTTTAGAGCTTGGGTAACTGTTGCTAGAGTTAACCTTTAGAGCTTGGGTAACTGTTGCTAGGGGTTACCTTTAGAGCTTGGGTAACTGTTGCTAGAGTTAACCTTTAGAGCTTGGGTAACTGTTGCTAGGGGTTACCTTTAGAGCTTGGGTAACTGTTTCTAGGGTTAACCTTTAGAGCTTGGGTAACTGATGCTAGGGGTTACCTTTAGAGCTCGGGTAACTGTTGCTAGGGTTAACCTTTAGAGCTTGGGTAACTGTTGCTAGGGGTTACAGTCTCCACTGCAGGATAGGTAATCTGCTTGCACCATAATCTATGTATTAAGTGCAAGATTTTATGGGGCTAGGAGTGATTTTTTGTAATAGTATCTTTATAGATACAGTGTTGCGTTTTAGTGTTGTTGATTCCAATTCAATCGCTCTTTCTAGGTTTCAGATATGCAATAAATCATTTTCAAGATGTGCTTTTCTTTTTACTACTAACAATGCTATTCACTACATTCTGAATTCCACCTAATTAAAATCCGAATGTAATCATTGCAACCAAAGTAATAGATCAGAGTAATTTCTCCAACTGGGATATGGGCACAGAGTGGCTTTTAGTTTACTACAATCTGGAGTTTCAGGAGTGAATTTATTAGTGATTAAAAAAAACAAAACACATCAAAACAGAAAAAAATAAAATAATTAGGGTCTGTTTTATGCACAGATTTCATGTGAACACAAGCAGCTATAATGGACATCGATTTACGTCCGTTTACAGCTGTATTGTGAATGCACAAGTGGCTACTTCCTTTAAAGACAAATGTCACCAGCGCTGTTTTTACAGAACCTGATCCGTATCCTAGAGTTAGCGTGGAGTTGTGCTATTATATATATTCAGTTACATTATAAGCTTGGCTGTCTTGTTACAGCCAGATCGTACCAGGTAAATTGAAACCCAGTGGTGCCATATGGTGGATGGTTAGAGGGTACATGTGTTTATACAGCATTTCTCAGTAGACGCCAGAGATACGACTAAGCATCACGGAGTAATAGGGTTACTCTGAATACGGTAGGTGCTGCTGAGGTAAGTATGTGTTTATAATTTTAAACTAGGACAATGCAGGGTTTTTCCATACATGCTGGATTCCCCGACGAAGTCCAAGGACAGATGACACGCATAGGGCAATTGGACACCTTTATTTTGTATTTTACTTAATTGATTTTGTTATACTTCTGGTTCCTGGTGGATGCATATGAATTTCTCCCTTGGAGAAGAAGAATTTAACATTTTGATGGGCTTTTAACCTTTCTCTCTCTCGTGTGAATGCAACTTAGTAAAGTGTTGATTGGTGTTATTCAGTTGTGCACTACGTGCCGGTTTCCCTTTTTTCCCCCCTGACAAGCACAGAAGTTGGGAAAAAAAAAGAAAGAAGTCCTATTCTGTGTTCTATATGTTCTGCCTATTCCACGGCATGGTCACCAGGAGTGTGTACTCATCAGGATTCGTTTTCACTCACCAATGGCGAGTGGAAATTCTGAGGCCCTGACCTGTGTCTCCCATTGATTTTAGTGGGATATCAAGAAGAATTGGTTGGGGTAACCCTCTGAAGTCGTAGCACTGCAGACATTGACACAGAAAAGAGATCTACTTGCGTATTTTATATATTTAAAAGGCTGTCTGACCTTTTGGGACTTTGCTTGTTTAAATAAATAAAAGCGATAAGATATTCTATTTTTGTATGCACATATTGAATGCTACTACATACCTGTGCCTGTGGGAATGGAATTCCAGTTTTGCTGTACCTCTAGACTTTAATAAGAGGCTAGCTTCAGGCAAGCAGGTGAGAGTTTCATTAGTCATTGCTGAGTCTGAAATAAAGATTAAACCGCTTAAACACGGCCTCACCCTGCTGTGTGCATCAGCTATGATTCGTGCCAGTCGTAAAAAACAGTGACTCACAACCAACCACCTCAGCTGCCAAACAATGAGGAGATGAATTTGCTAAACAGTGAATAGGAGAAAACTGAATTGCAAAATCTAGTAAAATAACAAAATTAACTCAGTTGATTTGTGAATGAAACTTTTTCTTGGTTATCAGACACCTAATCAGTTACTACTGGGAGTTCACCAAGACGGATGCAGCAGACTCGATGTTACAATATTTACTAATTATACAATACATTAAAAAGGTTGCTCTAAGCATCAAAAACCACTACAGCCCACTGTAGTGGTTAAAATGCCCAGAGTACCCTGGCACAAATCCCGGGTACTGGGGCAAACAGTTTAGCATATCATGAGAAATATCTGTGCTATAAACAAGGCATTGAAGACTGCTTTTGCAATTTGCAAATAAACCCTATGGTGTACGCAATATCCTCACAGTCCTCTCTCCTAGAATGAGGATGTGAAGTTTGACCAACAAAGACAACTGTGATCCTATTCTCTACAAGGTGAAAACTAATGAAGGATCAAAGGTCAAATTGAGTGGGACTTTCATTGCCTTGTAATAAACAAACATTGGCACATGTTCGAGGGAAGAAATGGGTTATGTTCCAAATGATAAATACATGGATTTTCAGGAGTTCAAATGTTTTATAGGGATGCAACGAAATGAAAATTCAGGATGCCTTTGGCCAAAAAACTAAAATTACTTTTTCCCTCAAATGATTTTTAAAAAGTTTTTCCCTACGATTTTATTAATATTAGACTTTTTAATTAATTTGACCCGTTTTCGGCTGAGAATTTCGGTGCATCCCTAATGTTTTACCTATCTTTTCATTGACAAAGGAGGAAAGAAAAAAATAAATAATAATAAGTACGAGACACAAACAAATGAGTAAAATCAGTTTTATCGTCTCATATAACAAGTTACATTATGTATTAACACAAATACAGTTACTTCCACCTCTCCCAGCTGTTTAAATATGGTGTGATGGGAGGGTCTGGGCTGAATGTGTGTTTTACACGTCTAGTACCCACTAAAATGCGCTTACTCCGTTATGATGAATCAGTGTTAAAGAAACTATACATGAAAATCATTGTTTAAATAAATAACTTACACGATTTAACTCCCCACCCAAAGATAGAAAACGTTTGTCATTTCTCAGGGGTTAAGCCTTTACTGAACCCACCATCTCCCCCTATAGAAATCCTGGGTACCATTTATTTGTCACCATGTCATTTTTCTTCTTCCAAACTCTTTGACAAGACTAATAACTTTCCAAATGCCATTTGCCATTTACTTAATGCTGTTTTAATATACACAATAAACTTCATTTTGCCTTTTCTGTTATTTACGGGGGCAGAGGAACACTATCGTTAGGAATTCAGTTTTGTGTTCCTTTACGAACCACTCACTTTTTTTTTGTAACAATGGTTTGAATTTTGTAGTATGTGTGTAAAATTTTTATATATATATATATATATATATATATATATATATATATATATATATATATATATATATATATATCCAGACTAAAACATCTGCCTTTTATTAATAATTACACTCTGTCAGGAACAGGTAACCTCTGGAATTTGACACATTCTCAATCTACGCACACATTACTGCTGGTTGTGCTCCCGTTTCCCTGAAATATATATTTTTTTTTATCCAAAAACATTAGGGATGAAGGCATGCGTTAAAAGGAAATGGTTGTGCCCTCCCCATCCTAGGGGTGAGGTGGTGAAGGGGGAACGACACATATTTTAATGCATTAGTAGGGAATCATTTGTGTTATTAAACCGGACATAATCATCAGCAGGCATGTCAAATTATACAGGGTCTCGGCTTTTTGTGAAATTCATAGAAACCCCCCCCAAAAAGGATAGAAAGAAAAATAATATACATATATAGTCCTCTAATTTTACAATCTGGGTTTCAGAACTCGATATTTTCCTAAATAGATTTCCCTAATTAAACCATCTGTTAAAATAAAAAAATAATAAAAAATAGGTAGTCATGAACTAATGACAAAATGGGTGAGTGGGCAGAGCTATAAGTAAAAGGGAACAGGCTCATTTTGGGTTCAATGAGCATGATGTATAAAGGCAGAGAACAGAGTCTAAAACAAACCACATAGACCCAACGAGAACATTTCACTTATAATCAGGTGGTGTTTTACGACTAGGTAGAAGATGAAAACGTAAGCACCAAAATCAATCCTTAAAGCTCACAGGACGGGGATGATTAACCGTGGCACCGCTCAGCCAGCCCAACGCAAAAAATGTCTGCAGCATCCATTCAGAATGAATGATACGAATGCAGTGATAGAATCACTGGGAGAACAAGCATACTATGCCGTACAGCGAACCACCCCAATGATACAAATTTAGTACTCTTCTTGTCGACTCCACGGGTAAGTCAACAGGAACCGAAACATATTACAGGAAGTGTAAGAATGTACAATTTAATGAAATAAAAAGGCTACACTAACACACTAAATGTTTTAAAAACAACAAAAAATACAGAGAATGTAAACACCCGCTCCGCAGGCGTTAAGTCTCATCCTGTACATCCGATCCAAGCTTTCACTCTTTCTATATTCTACTACTCCTTGTTCTGGAACCAGAGAAGGCCCTTAAATCACAGTGAAGACTCCCAAAGGGAGCATATTTTAATTAGTGTTCATATGAGTTTCCATAAAACGGTATCTTATTACTTGCTTGGCAGCCGGAGCGGATATAAAAAGGGATACTTTGCTTTACAATGAGGGATCTGCAGTTCTAGCCTTAGAAGGGTTAAGCACAATGTCACTAGGTATAAGGCTACCGTTGGAGTGGCATTAATAATCTCTGTATCTTGGTATATTACAGTTCTGACTAACCGGCCAGAAGCAGCACGCACGATTTTAAAGGAAGGTTATTTTATGTAGATGTGAAAATACAAATTGTACATGACCTAGCAGGGACAATCTACACATGCATTCCACAGATTATCAGGTTGTGGTCCATGCACACACGCACGTGTTCATACTTAGACCCTGTTATTTCCAGACCTATAAAAACAAACAAAAACAAACACATACTCAAATAAATTACCTTAAACAAAACAAAACTTACAGAGTTATACACAAAAAATGAGAATTCAAAGTGAATTTCAAATTTAAGATCAAAATAACCAAATTGTTATAATTCTCTTAGCCAGCTACTCTGGCCTTCAATTCACTATGAATTCACACCCTGTATATATTAAGATTCAAAACCCTTAAAAGTTGCTAAGTCTCGTCGACATATTCATGCGGACAGACCTTTTACTTGCTGCAGCGAAGCCGTATAAAAAAAAAAAAAAAAAAAAAAAAGAGGTCATGACTAAACTGTCACCCAACATTTGGGTTGCCTTTCTAGCAGACAGTTATTTACAGTCCAGGTTTGTGCATCTCCTTACAATGAAATTACAATCAAAAAATTCATCGTTTAATTCTCATAACAGCACAAAACCTCTCTGATTCGCAGTCTGCCAGAAAAGCAATAGGCTCATCCCAGCAGCTTAAATTGTATTTCAAACATCAACACGCTGGATGAATATTTCATAAAAAGTCACTTTCAATAAAGGGTTTCTGGGATGGAGGCTGAAGACTGGCTGAGCACCATGGAAGATTTAGTTCTACATGGAGAAGTATCTACCTTTTTGTCACCCCTCTGTATCATTTCATTCTGACAGCTGCTCATCCATCTTCCTTCTCTAGATATGGGATCTCACTTTGATTGGCACCTACTTACATAAATGGGTGCAAATGTAAGTGCAAACAAAGCCAGAGGCAGACGGGAAGACTCATCAAAATATGCCACGGGTTTAAAATCACTATTCCTCTGCAAATTAACACAGAAACATAATAAGGGAGTTTGTGGTCTAGTGACAATCTCAGGACAGGAGCTGCCATGACGTAATGGCACATTCATCCATTCTTTGAGTTCAGGAAAGGTACGACATTCTTCCCTCCAGTACGCAACGTTAACCTGATGTAGTAAAATCATAACCACATGTTATTGCCCCAGGTAATCTCTAAACAATAAACAGAAAATCCAGGAGCATTTGTTTCTTTCAAACTAGCCTCCTTGTAATAAATATTGAAAAAACAAAACTCATTTCTTTCAAGTCAAAAACACAGTGTTGTAACAACCAAAGCCGCAACATTAAAAAATAAAATAAAAAAAAATGCAAATACAAAATGAAATTAAGTCCATATATAATTTCTAAATGGACAGCACGTAGCTTTAACATTTATAATCCCAATCCAACTTCCAGTTGTAAAAGAGCCAGGTTTTCAGCTCAGCGAGTGAGAGGAACTGCGATGGATTCATACAGAGAGCTTCTTGTTCCAGGAATGGAAATGAGAAAATGCAAAAATTAAAACCGATAAAATCAAGGTCAGTCTCCACGCAAACACCAACGAGTCTCTTCTCTGTGGGATAGTCAGCTGTCCTTCACATGGACCTATAGGAATAGCCTCTCTTGTGCAATACATGGAAGTACAAACAGGTGGCCTGCAGGGAGAGTCTGAGGAGCAGGGGACACAAACTAAAATGTTACGTAAACTTTGGGAGAGTGTAAAAACGTGGGGAAAATATAACAAAGCATCCAAAGAACCACCAAGGTATCTCCGGAAGCTCTGGATAGTCTCCATCTTCCCCTTGTGTGCTCTTGATTTGGCAGTGACTTCGGTCCAATTACTGCCTCCGATCTTCCGTTTCTGATCTAGAAAAAGCCATCACTACGTCCTCAGCACCTAGAAACACAAGAGAAAGAATGAATAAGTGACAATATATGCATTGAAATAGAGGTCTGGCTATGCTTGAAAGATTAAAAGCAAGCATTGTAACCAAGCCAAGGTTCTTCTGGTATTATAACCACTACAGAGGGCTGTAATTATTATTATAAATGGCGATAATAATATGAAAAACAATAATAATTACAGCCCTCTGTAGTGGTTATAATACCAGAAGTACCTTGGCAAACCATTTAGGCTTCCAGCTAGACATTCTGTCCAATGAAAGTCGCACAGAATTGACATTAGCCAGCCAGCCAGGAACCCTAGATCTGAGCTGACTGATGACACCCCAATGAAGTTGCCGGAGGTGGAGGGGTTAATCTCCATATACGCAGCATTTCATTGCTAAACACTGCACATACAGACTTAAGGCACCATGACCACTTCATATCACTTTGTACCTGAACATGAACTTGCTAATTTTAACCAAAATAATGGAATTGTAAATGTTTTCCAAATCAGCTATTTTGGCCTAAAATTAGCAATTGCCTGCTTATATTCCCTTTTGTTTAAAAAAAAAAAAAAAAAAAATGCTAATAAAGTTAACAATTGGTTATACAATCTGCTTTAAAGAAAAAGAAATAAAAATGACAATTTTGGCAGTGGGATGCAAATTCATTCATCAGACAGGATGAAGCTGCAGCCTAAACTGCTATCAGCTTGTGGACAGCCACGTTAATTGCCAGACCTCGTAACAATTCAGGCTCAGAATTTTGATTAGCCTGCGCACACTGTAGAAATATTCGTAGGTCCGAAGTAGGCAGTATAGCTTTCTGCTGTGATGTCAATCACTAAGAGGCAGGTTCGTAGATGCAAGATTTTCTTCAGTTTACGAATAATAAAATGCTGTGTGCTTGGAATGTCGTTTTAAACTTCCATAGACAGACAGCAACAGTTTTACCAAGTCAGCTGAACCAGGTATAGTATAAGGGTATAATGATATCCATTCTCCAGCAAAGCAGACACGATGGTTCCACTGAACGTATTTATCATGTTTACAGTAACTTACGTAAGTGATCAACTCAGATTTACAAGCTTAGTCCTCTTACAACAATGCCAATACTGTGTTAAGTAAAAATCATTCAATGGGGGTACTAAGACATTTCAGCAGTGATGGCTTATACGGCATATTCGAATCATTGTCCTCATAACATGTACTCCTCCCCCCCCCCCTTGTTAAATAAAGTAACTGATCCTGTGCAGCCTGCTACCTGTAACACTAACGAAGATCTAATGAGCGCATTCTTGCTTTCATTATTATGACTTCATTCCTTCCCACGCAGAATCCAGTACACATGCTGTGGGTGACTTGCTCACGAGTACTTTTTATAATGAACATACATTAATTATAGATTACAATGAGCTCTCGACAGTCCAGTCTCCAGCACAGATACGTGCAATCTATGTACACAAACTGCTTGCCGAAAGCAAGCCCCCGCAAATTAGGCCAGTGATAACGTACTGTACTCTCAGCCAGCGCGCAGAGTCTTCGTGACAGATCCCTTAACATTGCAAATGGAGACATCACAGCGTGGCAGCAACAAACACAGAGGGTTATAAATAAATAATGGTGCTATTTCTGACATAGCCCACCATCTATCCGTCTAATTTCTCCATTTGTGCCCGTACTATCTTTATAAAGGCATCAAGGCGCAACACACACAGCCACAACTGTATTTTGTTTTAATACGAAAGGTGTCTCATTTTTACAAGGTGACTTTTCAACCCGTACAGATCACGCTATAAAAAGGGTGGAAAAAAATCGTAGCACAATAAAGTGTCAAAACTCGGCATTTTTCTTTGTCTAATTTTACACACAGTTTGCGACAACACTTTTAAGCTAAAATTAGATCACTTTCACGCAGCTGAGGCACTGAAAATATCTGGCGGGAATAATTTTATACATTAATACAGACACTATTTTTTCCCATTTGGTAGCAACTGTCCTTTGCTCACACTAAATCCTTTTAAAAACCTCTTCCCACTGAATTACAATGAAAAACACATTGAAATAAAGTATAAAAAAAAACACCACCACCCCACACACCTTACTGTATACGTTAGCGCCCCAAAAACAAACCGTTAAACATAAAATAAAAATGCTACTCTCTCTTTAACTGTCTGAGCTCCAGAGCAGGTGGCTCACCTACGGGATGCTGATAAGGAATAGATCTGGCCCTTTTAGAATAGTGAGCGACAGCTGTTGCAAACCACTAATTCTCTAGGATTCCCTCCCCTAGCGAGGCTCTCTTCACTTCTGTTATTATTTGTAAAACCTTTCGTTCACGCATTGTTACATATGGGAGTTTATTTTTAAAGAGTTCCGAATCTCGTCATCGATTTGATTGTATACATAGGCTTTTAATTAGCATTCTCCTCAATGCAATAATTTTTTTTCTACATTGTTTGATGCCAAATGAAGGCACCATTTAGTTCCCTGAAAGTGATCTGGAGAACGCACTTGGGATCAGATTTAAGGAGTCCGCCCTCCGTATGCATAGATAGAAAAAACTTAAAAGGCGAGAGAAACGGACAAATCCCATTGCAGGTATTGAATTGGAAGCAGAATTACTGTTAAAGGCAGGCGAATAGATGCGCTCTAATAATCTGCTCCCCCCTCCCCCCTCCTCCCACCCCTCCCTACACTAAACCTACTGGGAGCAGCCTCCGTCACCGGCAGAGTGAGGAGACGGCGCTCTAGTTACTATGGCAACAGGATGGCTAAGCTGCGAGGGCAGGTTAGCTTTTGGATGTTTAATAAGGATTGTAGATCACAAGGAACCTACAGAGAAATCTTCCCTCCTGCAAAAATAATAAAATCAGGAAAACCCAGTTTGCACAAATGGCAACTTATAAGAGGTATAATTTCACCTGAATATTGCATTATATATATATACACACACACACACAATATCCGATCCTTGGAAAATGTAACAGGTGCATATTATGAAAAATATGAGGCGCATCTTCCAGTCCTGGGAGCGGTACAGAACCTGCTCTGGTTATTATTAATACAAAATAGAATATACAGATATTGGCAGATCGTAATAATAAGTGTATCCTCGAACTAATGGCACGAACTAAGGCAATTATATAAAATACTTCCTGTTACAGAATACATTAACACCCAATAGAATCCGTACACACAGAATACACCTATTAACACCCAATAGAATCCGTACACACAGAATACACCTATTAACACCTAATAGAATCCGTACACACAGAATACACCTATTAACACCCAATAGAATCCGTACACACAGAATACACCTATTAACACCCAATAGAATCTGTACACACAGAATACACCTATTAACACCCAATAGAATCCGTACACACAGAATACACCTATTAACACCCAATAGAATCCGTACACACAGAATACACCTATTAACACCCAATAGAATCCGTCCACACAATATACTGAGAATATACTGATTAACAACAATGAAATCCTGTACACACAGAATACACCTATTAAAGGGACACTATAGGCCCCCAGAACACTTCGGCTCATTGAAAAGGTCTGGGTGCAGTGTCCCTGCCACCCCCATAGTCCTGCAATCTTAAATAGGGATGCACCGAAATTTTCGGCCGAATATGGGCCAAATGTGCCGAAAATTACACCCCTCCAGCAGGTTGTTAATTTTTTCTTTTAGTCCGGCTTCAGGGTAGCAGCAGAGGACCAGACATTGGTTGTCCCACAATAAGACACCCAGCACAGTGAGCTGCCAGATATATATTATATAAACTATTTATCTGACCGTCAAACGTGCAGCGCACAGGAGTTGTAAACACCAGAGAAAGTAGCGCACGGAAGTAGAAACGGTACAGGACAAGCCATGAGTAGCATTCTCTAGTGTTTGTAACCCCTGTGTTGCAGCATGCTTTCTGGCAGGTGTCGCGGAACGCAGGCGCTGGGCGGTCATGTGACTCGGGAGCAGAGGGCAGAGGGTAGGATTGCCAGCTCTGCTTCCTGGCAAGGTAATTCAGGGGACCTGTCCCAGCACTGAGTGAGCACCCCACCCGACATCCCCGGCAGGTGCAACCTCCACTGGGAAAAGAAAACACCTGTCTATGGGGGAGACGGCAGCCTGCCTCCTGCTGGCCTGGGGGAGGAGAACAGCAGCAGTGGGGGGTGAGAGGGCAGAACCTGCAGTGACAGGTGCTGGAGAACTACAACTCCCATCATGCTTTCTCACCCTTTAGGCGCACAGAGCATAATGGGAGTTGCAGTTTTACAACAGCTAGCTCTTTGACCTAGTAATAAATTCAGGGTTATTACTTAAGCTGTCAATTGTGAGGAAGTGAAAGTGAAGTTAAATTGATTTTCTTATTTCAGGCCAAATTAGCCAAACTGAAAACTTTTTTTTTGTTTTTTTTTCCTAGTTAAGTTAATATGGTCTAAAATATGAAATTCACTGTACGTTACTAACAATTAAAAAGTCTAATATTAATAAAATTATAGAAAAAAATATTTTAAAATCAAAAAAAGTCATTTTCGGTTTTCAGCCAAGGGCATCCTGAATTTTCAGTTTCGTTGCATCTCTAATCTTAAAGGATCACTAGAGGGTGAGGAACACAAACATGTATTCCTGACCCTATAGTGAAAACCCACCATTTAAGTGGCTTGCCCCCCTTAGCCCCCTCAGAATGGGTTAAAACTCACCTTATTTTCAGCTCTCCACGGGTCTGCTGGCGCTGGCCCCGCCCCCTTGGTGACATCCCCGAAATAGCAGAATTCTAGCCAATCCAATGCTTTCCCATGGGGAAAGCATTGGATTGGCTAAAATCGGCAAGGGGAAGGGCCAAATGCTATTTTGGCCAATCAGGACCTCCTTATAGAGATGCATTGAATCAATGCATCTCTATGAGGGAAATTCAGCATCCCCATGCAGAGCGTGGAGACGCTGTACGGCAGTGCTGCTTACTGTGCAGCCCTGAGCCAGGAAGCACCTCCAGTGGCCATCCGAGGAGTGGCCACTTGGAGGTGTCCCTAGGGGCAATGTAAACACTGCCTTTTCTCAGAAAACACCGCGTTTGCATGAAAATGCATGAAGGGAGCTATTATACTCACCAGAACAACGACATACTTGAAAACGAGCAACATCTCAATGTATCTTTCCTGGTAAAATATTTTATAAATATATTAAGCTGTAGTTGTTCTGGTGACTATAGTGTCCCTTTAATTATTGCAGAAACTGTAGTAACATTGCAGGGCAACGACTGCCCACTAGAGGCACTTCCTGATTGCTAAGCGACCTTCGGTCACCTGACGCTGGATGACATCACGCTCTGCATGAGGACATCCAGACTATAGAAAAAGATTATGCAGTGATGGGTAGAACTTGAATAGAAATCAAATCCCGAAATTGCAAAGGGACATCAGCCACATGCTGCTAGCTCCCTCCTCACAACAGGGCCAGCCACCACGCTCGGCCTTCCCAGCATCCTCAGGGGACGAGGACCACCTAGGTAGCCCCCCCAATCCAGCTTACACCCGGTGCTAACACACTCGGCAGGAGACCACAGCCCAGCCTCTAAAAGAGACATACAAAATATGCTCACAGGCCTACAACAAAATTTGAAGCAGATGTGGGAGGCTGACCTAGATGCTTTAACAACCACAGTACAAGTGGTGGCAGCACGCACTCCGGCTACTGTAAAAGGCCTTGCAGGCCTAAATCAAGACCAGCTTGCTCTAAGTGACACAGTCCAACAGCTCCAGCAAGCGCAGGCCATAATGGCCAGACAGCTCAATGTGATGGACGATAGGGGCAGGAGAAAAAACGTAAAAATTAGAGGGGTCCCTGAGACGCTACCCCAAGAGGAACTGTCTCATTTAATCAGACGCCTGGTGGGTCCAGTCTTACCAGCCAAGCAGGCCAAACAGTTCTTGTTCGACGGAGTGTACAGAATCGCCAAGTTGCTGCAGGCTCCCACCCCAGCGCCCCAGGTTCCCACCTCGGTGCCATGTGACCTCATATTGCACTGCTGCACAATGACGGATAAGCTGGGGCTACTAGCGGCATTCCGGGGGAAGACTCCTTCCAACTTCGAGACATGCCAACTATCCCTCTTCCAGGACTTAAGCAGAAACACACTCCTGGGGCGCAAAACAATGCGGCCACTCACCGCACAACTGCAGGAAGCAGGGATTACATACCGGTGGGCGACACCGAAGACCCTCTGGGTCTCCAAGGAGGGACAAAACTACAAGGCCTGAGACCCGAAAGGATGGCCCTGTTGGCTGCACTGGGACTGCCTGATCAACCTGCAGCCATTACTACTCGTCCTAAACCACTGAACTCGGAAGGCATGAATGTCTCCACACCCAGAAGGAAATGAGGCGCCACAACCTGACTACAAATTCCCCACTACTATGTTTTGTTTATCAGTTGGGACACTTATTTACCGGTTTGATTTTAATAATTTTTTCAAATATCTCTAGCTCTGCCAACCTCGAGTGGGCCAGTTCACCAAGCCTTAACACTTGGTTGTTAAGACGCAAGTGAGGCGACCAGAGAACACGTCTCTGTGCTCCAGTGCACAATATTCATAGATGTTCAATCACTCTCAAACCATGGGGTGCCAACCACAGAACCACTACAGTGGAAGAGCCAGTCATATACATTGAGGCCAACCCCATTAGACCCCTTGCCCATCTAGCCTTACTACCCCCAGACCCCGACAGCGTTCTTGGCACCCTCATAGTGGTTTCCCACAGACCGACCAAAACGTAAAAAAAAGATGCAAACTGTATTTCGCTATGCATATATAACGGTATGTAACGAGTTGAAATGTTGAACACTTTGACATGGCTGTCAAAGTATATGTTTTAATTCTTGCTTTTTAAAATAAAGATATATAAAAACAACTACTGTATACAATGAACTACTGTATACTAACAATCACCTTCTGTATACCAAAAATCAACTACTACCCAGGACATAATTGAAAACAAGAGAAATCTCAATGTATCCTTCCTGGGAAAAATATTTTAGAAATAAATACAAATTAATAACTGTATACCAACAACCACCTTCTAAATTTAATCAAATACTGTATACCAACAATCAACTACTGTATATCATCAACTGCTGTATACCAACAATCAACTACCATATACCAAAAATCACCTTCTGTAGATGATCAACTGCTGTATACCAACAATCAACTACCATATACCAAAAATCACCTTCTGTAGATCATCAACTGCTGTATACCAACAAACACCTTCTGTATATCAACTGTAACGGATCGCCTGGCACCCCGACTGAGTACCTACGTTTGACGGATGCTCCTAGTGCTTCCCGAGGGCTCCAAGCACTCCACCAACACCATAACCACTGCAGACCCCACGAATTGCTGCAGCTTGGTTGGGGTCTCGCCGTCTCCTACCCACCCTGTGACCCAAGACCAGGGTCCAGCTCCCAGTGGGTAGACCTCTATTAAAGAGCCGGAACAAGCTCTTAGCAGAACCTAGTGATTATACCCTGGGGAGTATAGTGATTATAGCAATCCCCAGAGTGTAGTTCTCCAATCCCCCAAACATGAGCCGAAACGTCATGAAAGTGCAAGATGATCTGTTTAATGTGCACAAAGGCATTTCTTTTATACACATTTTCAGGCCAGTGGCACACCCCCTGGACCTGGTGGTAAACTGGGACAAAAACCAATGGGAACAATAATTAACACAGTAACACTCCCACATACACAGTAACACTCCCACATACACAGTAACACTCCCACATACACAGTAACACTCCCACATACACAGTAACACTCCCACATACACAGTAACACTCCCACATACACAGTAACACTCCCACATACACAGTAACACTCCCACATACACAGTAACACTCCCACATACACAGTAACACTCCCACATACACAGTAACACTCCCACATACACAGTAACACTCCCACATACACAGTAACACTCCCACATACACAGTATTACTCCCACATACACAGTAAAATCCCTCCCCTCTATCCTGGAGATAATTGGCTTAAGTGGCTGTAGTAAACGCAATTATCTCCAGGTACAGAAAACACATAACTTATGTTTCACAGAACTGAACCCCCACATGTGACATATCCCCAGATAGCTCGGATCTGAGCGCCCAGTATATCCGAACAGCGCTCAGATCCCACGAACATAGTCAAATCGCCATGGGGTTCAAGTGTCTATGGAGGTCTCTTATGACCGACCGCAGCATGGCTTTCCTGCCCAAAACAGTTCCACAGAATTTGGCTGTGCGGCCAGTTTATTTCCCATGTTAAAGTCAGTTAAAATAGACGAATGGCAACCGTGCGTGCAAATGTCACTGTTAGAGTGCCGTTCGAATTGCCGAACGGCGTTCGACTCCAGTCGAATGAGTTGAAGTCTGGAGAAGGTAGTTCAGCGGTGTTCGTGCCGTTGCATGTACAATTTGAGTTCCATGAACTCGACGACCAAGCACAGCGGAACGCGGTCGACTGAATTAAAATGGCAACCGCCACGTGTTCGTATGTCGAATGGCGGCCACTTCGACTACTTCGGCTGTATTCGAAGTGCCACGTCAAAGCTGCAAAGCTGTTCCCATATAATTTAAAGGGGCAGTATATTAAAATCCAACATGCCCAAATACAGTGTTTAAAGGGCAATACATCCCAGGGGCCATAGTCACAGGGCAAGAGGCTGGCAACCAGGCCCCTCCGAAAAATCGAGGCAAACTCACAGGAAAAGGGGAGTTTGTCACATCATCAACTGCTGTATACCAACAATCACTACCCAGGACATACTTGAAAACAAGAGAAATCTCAATGTATCCTTCCTGGTAAAATATTTTAAAAATAAAAAAAAATAACTGTATACCAACAATCACCTTCTGTATATCATCAACTAATGTATACCAACAATCACCTTCTGTATATCATCAACTACTGTATACCAGCGGAGCCTGACAGCGAGACGGGCTAGACACCATTTCTGAGTGCTCCTACCCAGTCAATACAATCCGCAGAAATCCCATCACTCACAGGTCCCATCCAACCCTGGAAATAGCGGGCATGGTTCGGGGATATCCCGCGGCATCAATAGATGCCTTTTCAGTACACCTCAAGGCAGGCCAAGCCAAAAAAAGGAGGACTGGGGCCTACCAAATACCAGCACCCGCCGACCTCGAGGCGCTCTTCGGCAGAACGGGCTTGAACAAAGCTCCCCTCCAACAATGGGGTGCCGATCCCAGAGTCCAAGCAACGGACCAGCGGTATATCGGCACTTTGCTACAGAGGCAGGTACCATCCAAAATGGCGGCCACAGACGGCCCGGAGACCCAAACAACCCCTGACTTACCAAGCCAGACGCATACCCCAGCAACTCAGGAGGACCCACACTCCATATCCAGGGACATCCCTGGAGGCACTGCCCCCTGCTACTAAACAGGAACTTCACAACATGCAAAACACACTGCTGGAAATCCAGAGGCTCCTAACAGCAGATGTGGCGTCTCTAAAAACGAACATGCAGCTGCTTAGTGACAGGACAACCTCCACTGAAGGGGACATTGGGAAACTCCACAGTGAAGTAGCAGAGTTGAAAGCTGCAATGGTCCAATTACAAACTACTCAGCAGAACATGTCACTGCAAATGACCGCACAGGAAGATAGGTACCGCCGTAATCACCTTAAAATCCGTGAGGTACCCCCTGAGATCAATAGAGGAACTACTCACTATATAAGAAGTTTAATTGCTTCTTTGTTACCACCAGCACTAGCCAAGAAATTCAACATAGCTGGACATACCGGCTGCCTAACATCACTAAGTCGGTGGCCCCAATTACCGGTGATTTGATCCTCCGATGCTACACACCACAAAACAAGGGCCATATCATGGCAGCAGGGAGGGGCATAACCCCATTACTATTTGAAGAATCGCACCTAACCTATCAAGATCTCATCAAAACCACGCTCCAAAGGTGTAAATCGCTGCCGTCTCTCACTAGCCGCCTGCGCTCCGCAGGGGTGGCGTACAGATGGGGCACGCCAAGATCTCTACTCATCTCCCACAACGGAACAGTCCACAAGCTCACCTCAGATTCGGAAGCACCTGCGCTACTCCTCACACTGGGCCTTGCCGACTCCACATCTGCAACCTCTCCTTCATAAGGCACCCATGCCTGGGACCCAGAGACAGCGATGCAATTCGTACTGGGAGCCACACCAACTACCTGACTGAACAAGAAGAGGGCGAAGCTACTACACATCGAGGAACAAACTTTGCCAGACCACCAATGTTCTTGTTTTAGATTTTATGCTCTACTAATCCCTGTCATAACCTGTGTTGACCTACTGTTTCGCTACTCTATTATTGTTCGTGCCTTCTACTACAGGGTCCAGAAAACAGACCCATCTCGCACACACTAGGCACACCCACAAGAGATGTACAACCCCCCCAAAATACCCCCTTGGCTAGTGGTACTTACCTGCTAGGTGAGCCAAGACCATCCCCATGATACCCCAACTACCTTGGCTACACATACACTTTCCTCACCATTGTTCTCATGATTTATTAAGCTGCAACAACATACTCTACTATTAGCACCTTCATGAACTAACATCAGCCCACCCACTAACACCTAGTATACGAACACTCAGTCTCCACGTAATCTTTAATAGCATCGTATACTACTAAAAAACGATCAGGGAAAGGAAATTAATTCTCACAACACAGAAGCTACACAGTTCACGCCCTCCTCCTCCCCGGGAACTACACCCCTGATATACAAAAACTGTGCGAAATGTTTACTGTGATGTCATGCTTATCATTTACGGTCTTACTCTTTCTACCCTGCATTATTATGACAGTGCCCGTCCTGGCTGTTGTGGCCAGACAAGCTTTTGTATACCTGAAAGCGCACCTAAAATAAAGAATAAAAAAAAATATTAAATAAAAAATGTATACCAACAATCACCTTCTGAATATCATCGAATACTGTATACCAACAATCACCTTCTGAATATCATCGAATACTGTATACCAACAATCAAATACTGTATACCAACAATCACCTTCTGAATATCATCGAATACTGTATATCAACAACGACTGTATACCAACAACCAACTACTGTATATCATCAACGACTGTATACCAACAACCAACTACTGTATATCAACTACTGTACACCAACAATCCCCTTCTGTATATCAACTATTGAATACATTCAACTACCGTATACCAACAATCACCTTCTGTATATCAACTATTGTATACAATCAACTAGGGATCGACCGATTATCGGTTTTACCGATATAATCGGCCGATATTCGGTATTTTCGGCAATATCGGTATCGGCCAATAGGGATACCGATATTGCCGATAATACCTCCCAGGACCGCCAGGCTCATTACAAGCCCGGCGGTCCTGGGGGGGCGGGCAGCAAGCGTTTACTCACCTCCCAGCAGCTCCTCCAGCTCCCCAGTGTAAATCTCGCGAGACCCGCGGCCAGCTCTGACTGTTAGCTCATCTTGTGCCATTACAGAGAGAACATATCTGAAGCATATCAGACTGGTCCCACCCATACGGGCAGTCCAGATCCGAAATGCCAGCAAGTTCTCTCTGCACGAGAGATACAGCAACCCCAGACGATCGTTTCAACCTTGTTAGGCATCATCAGTGAGGCATAGCTGATATCTCTCTAGGCACCGTGAGCAAGGGGTCCACGTCTGGATTACCCTTTAAACTTATGGAGAGAAAAAACGGGTCGCAAGAGTATTCTGAGAACGGACAGCAGCTGAAATAGCCTGCCCTTCGGTGGGTCCCCGCTCAGAACTCAAGCTGGTTTTAGCTCATCTTGTGCCATTACAGAGAGAACATATCTGAAGCATATCAGACTGGTCCCACACTATACAAACACACACTATACAAACACACACTATACAAACACACACTGCATTATATACACACACACACACTGCATTATATACACACACACTATATAAACACTACACAAACACACTGCATTATATGAACATTACACAAACACACTGTATTATATAAACACTGCATTATATACAGTGTGTTTGTGTAGTGTGTTTATATAATGCACACTACACACACACTGCATTATATACACACACTATACAAACACACACTCTGCATTATATAAACACACTACATTCACTATACACACTACACAAATACACTCACTCTGCATTCCTTATATACACACACTACACAAACACACACACTTTGCATTTAGTATATACAGCATTCACTTTACACACACTGCATTTACTTTACGCACACTACCCACACACTACACAAACACTGCTTTCATTATATACACACTAGACAAATGCACACTGCATCCACTACACAAACACACACTGCATCCACACCACTCACACTACACAAACACACACTGCATCCACTACACACACATACACAGCTCCCCTGTCTAAACACACTGCATCCACTACACGTGGCATGTATATTTTGTGCATTTACCTTTAGAAATTGTTTTTTATTTTCCAAAATGGTAAATGTATAGAATATCGGCAAATTATATCGGCTATCGGCCTGAAAGTTCACAGAATATCGGTATCGGTATCGGCTCTAAAAAAATCAATATCGGTCGATCCCTACAATCAACTACTGTACACCAACAATCACCTTCTGTATATCATCAACTACTGTATACTAACAATCAACTACTGTATACCAATCACCTTCTGTATACAATCAACTACTGTATACCAAAAATCGCCTTCTGTATACAATCAACTACTGTATACCAACAATATACTACTGTGTACATCATCAAGATGGAGCCTGGACACAACCAAACTAGACACCTTTTTCTCTGCAGGGGCCTGAGATACAGAAATGCATATTGATCTTATGTGAGAATTGCATTCTTAGTATTTGAATTGTATTTCAGGATTTGTTTGTCTTCAGGTGAGAGAACTTAGATAAAGTCTTTCATGTTATATAGTTTGAATACCACGTCATGAACATTATTTATCATTGTAAAAGAACATATTCCACATGCCATATTTTTTAACATTTTCCCAGAAAAAACCCCCCCAAAAAAACGGCTCTGGGATAAAAAATAAATTGTTTTCCCCTCCAATATTTGTTTCCAAGGCCTTCCCATCTCTACCTTTACCACCAGATAAAAACACACAAAAGGAATATACTGTACGTTAACACTGAATAGATAAAAAACTAAATATTGAATCCTCCCACGATTTTTACACCTACACATGTGCCATCAACAGCCAACTGTAGTGAATTTCTGCAGATGGTTCACACAATAACTGAAGGAGAATAAAACCATCCCCCTCCTCATATGTTTGGCTAATAAGAGATCTGGACCACACACCTAAACATTGCACTCTCCACTAGCCTTGGGTTAGTGATCATTCACACTCTGGTGAGTGTACCATGGACCCTCCAGGATTGCAGTGATGAGTACATAGAGGGCTGAATAGTAGTACGGGATTTAAAGTTTTGAACCATATTTATATAAGTAGCTAAGAGAGCCAAAGAGCAATGTCTGTCTGAAAACTTAAAGTGTTGATTATACTCATTTGTATATTATGCATTGCATTCTGGGAGTGTTATCAAATATGCCATTCCTGGGCATATAGAGGTTTACATGCATTCTTAGCGGTTTAGTGAATAAACCCTGTGCAAGTTCATACTGGTGGGAGAGAGATAAGGAGATTTAAAGGCAGAGAAATCAAGTTACCATAATTGTAGTAAAAATTATATGTCTCAGGCACAAAGAATGCAAACAGAAGGAAATGCTTATAGTTACAGATAGCTCCCCTTTCTATAAATAAACCCATGTGTATTTTATGTATTGAAGGCATGAAAAATAATTAAACAATATCCCCAGCCAGAAAATAACAGGGTAAGAAATCCATCTAACAGGGAAAACAAAGTCATCTCTTCTTACTGACAAATTATGCACATGTCAGACGTCGGCGCTTTATAAATAGAAGTAATAATAATAATTTTCCACCCGGGAGACTCCTAATATCTAGAAGGCCTCACACAGTCAGCACAGGTAGGTCCCCAATCACCATTCCAGTGTGAGGATATAACAGAGCGAGGGATTGCAGCGACACCTAGAGGTCGTTATAGTCACAACAGAAGATGAAAGTATCAATTCTTTCTTTAAGCAGATTTGCATTAAAACCCAGTGTCACATATAGTTTCCAATTCAAATTTATTGGAGTTTCCAAGCAGTATTACAAAACATACGGAACTAAATATACAAAGAAAAGAGAATAAAAAGAATTCATAGTAACTCCATACATCAAAGAAAATGTGAAATAAGGGCTCCAAGTACCCATCAACAAACTGCTTAAACTGAACAAAGTGATCAAATATAAGAGAAAGGAATAAGGTCACAAAGTTATGTGTATGGGGAGACTGGGCGCAAACATACACTCTCCACTCAAAGTACCCCTCACAGTAACCCCCCATTTACTTCGGGAGTCTCCACAATCGCCCTCATAACACACAGAACATATATCAACTCACAACTAGCCATGCCATACACACAACACACGACAAGCAGCTCCCCCACACAAAGATACACATTCACAGACAGCAGCTATACCTTCTAGATACAAATATACATCAATATGCACTGCCAGACACACACACACACATATATTCACAATGCTGAACACACTCCGTAAGAAATACACACAGTGTGAGACTGTTTCCGTCAGTATATGTGTGTCTGTGTATCAGTATGTATGTGTTTGTGAGTAACACTTGATGCATGTCTTGGAGTATGTGTGGGTGGGTGTGTGTGTATATGTATGTACATGTGTGTTCCCAAAGACAATATTGGTACATATAGGATAATGTTTATGTGATAGGATTATAGAATGTTGAAGAATAGGTCAGTAGAAGAATAGGTATCCCCACCCCACCCCCCAAACACACACACACACACACACACACACACCCTGGTTATGGTGTACTGCGAGAGATGCTGCAGCTATCAGGCAGTCTCTAAGTACATGCTGCTTCCCTGCTCCATTATCACATAAAGTGTAGATTCTGTCTGAGACTGTCTGATAGCTGCTGTCAGTCTAACAGCACATTTACGGAGTGTGCTCCCCTCTCTCAGTTCCCAAACAGCTGTTCTCTAGGATGCCCAGAGCGCCATGGCTCCCGGTGCTGTAGCGCTGTGAGCCGACAGTATTCATGGTATAATTTGCAAACAAAATTCCTTTGCAATAACCCAATTTAATTTACAAGTATGGCTGCATGCCCTGGCAATCGTGTATACACAAGTATGTGGCAAAAAGGGGTTATCCAAAATCATAACGACAGCCTCTTGCCTGGTACAGAGACGTTAACAACAGCTAGCACACTATACATCCTATGGGAATATGGTTATATTGCATTACCCCTGTGAAAGACTTTTTTGCAATTGCCTATATGCTTCAGTTTAATTCTCTCCCTGATATTTTAAGGTCTATATTGTTCGGTTCCAAATGTCAAGAATGAATGTATTTTATAGTGTTTTATGTCTTTTTGTAACCATGTGGTTAATGGAGTCTGCCTCTAGCCCTGGATAATTGGATTACTTCTCCCTTTGTCTCCAGGATAGAGGCCTCTATAAAATCTGCTTAAACCAGTTTGCCATGCTGCCAGCCAGGGACCAAAATATACTGTTACTAACTTTTGAACCCCTGGTCTGATTCATGCCATTTTTTTTAGAGTTATGAATGTTAGGTAAAAAGTATGTTAAACTGTAAATGTTCTGGCCAGCAGATAATTGAGCTATGTATATTGCTAAAACTCAATTATCTAGCCTGGCCCAGAGGAGGAGTTTTGTGTTGCATAAATTGTGAGTTCTGTGTGCCAGTAAATCAGTCTTGTTCTAGCATTAAGTTTTGGCTCATGTGTGGATTATTCGGCGATTCCAGGGATATTTCTACTTGTGGAATATTGGGTGATTTTACTTTTATGGGAAGAAGGGAATGCTTGACGGGGATATTTTCTACTACCGTCACAACCCCCATCAAAGCATATCAAATAAAACCGCATCATACATCAGAGACCGTCACACCAATGTAGCAAAGTATATCACACCTCGCTGAACCTGTTCACATGATCGTCTATGCACCTACAATTCAGGTCACACTGGCAAAACTTCTAAAAGGAGACACACACAACTACTGCGCACAATAGTAATCCGTAACCCAAGCCTAAAACCAGCAATGAATACCAAGACAATCAGTGAGAAAACCACTGACAGCAATAACCTGCTTCTATGGGAAAGGGGAACAGAGGCAGTTTTACAGAGATTTTGTTAAAACACAAACTAGTAAGGTTTGTAATAACCCACTTAGTTATGGGTTAGTAGTGAATCACTGCGTCAGAATGCCATCGTTATAGAAAGACTTACCCTGATCGATGGAGTGCTGGGGTAGCTGGCTGAGCTGGCTATTAACCACTCCGGCATACGACCGTAAAAACCCCTCTTCACTAGGGGTGAGCTGCAAGACGCAGAAGACAAATTAGACAGGCGACATAAAACAATTGCGTGAACAACGACATTTGATCAAAGATAGAAAAAATAATTTCACTGACATAACACAAAGAATCACTGCACTCAGACAAGTAATAATTGCACTCTAAAAATACTAAATGATTATTTACTTAATAATGAAGTTACAGATAAGGAAATAGTGTTCGAAATAAATAAGTGTTGTATAATTATAATGTAATTATTGAAATGATGTTGCCCATACCATATGATCCTAATTGCAGCCACTCTGCCTTTGGAACCCTTCAATCATGCTTATATAATACAGATACGGAATCATTCCCATCCCTCTTATAAAATACAGAATTACTGCACTCACTCTCCCAAAATATCAGGGCAGAAATGATGCAGTTACTCTTATAAAACAGAATTATTGTAGCCACGTTGAAGAATACAATCATTGCAATCAATTTTAAAAACAAGGACGTTACTGAAGCGGTCCTAGTGACCGCCCTGTTCCTGAAAGTACACAATCGGTTTACTATAGGACCCTTGCTGGTAAGAATCAAAAAGACTCACATTAGAACCCATCTTCCGCAGCATCAGCAGGACTCGCACCTTCTGTTGTATATACATTTCTTCCGGACTCTTCCCGGGGGCTCCCTCGCGGTTCATGCCCCCTGCCCTGCTCCCTGAAACAAACAAGATGGGTTGGCTGCCAGTACATTGCAGAGACAAGAAATGTTATAAAATACACACACACACACACACACACACACACACACAGAGCTCAAAAAAATAAAGGGAACACAAAAATAACATCCTAGATCTGAATGAATTAAATATTCTTCTGAAATACTTTGTCCTTTACATAGTTGAATGTGCTGACAACAAAATCACACACAAATTAAAAAATGGAAATCACATTTTTCAACCCATGGAGGTCTGGATTTAGAGTCACACTCAAAATTAAAGTGGAAAAACACACTACAGACGGATCCAACCTTGATGTAATGTCCTTAAAACAAGTCAAAATGAGGCTCAGTAGTATGTGTGGCCTCCACGTGCCTGTATGACCTCCCTACAACACCTGTGCATGCTCCTGATGAGGTGGCGGATGGTCTCCTGAGGGATCTCCTCCCAGACCTGGACTAAAGCATTTGCCAACTCCTGGACAGTCTGTGGTGCAACGTGACGTTGGTGGATGGAGCGAGACATGATGTCCCAGATGTGCTCAATTGGATTCAGGTCTTGGGAACGGGCGGGCCAGTATATAGCATCAATGCCTTCGTCTTGCAGGAACTGCTGACACACTCCAGCCAGATGAGGTCTAGCATTGTCTTGCATTAGGAGGAACCCAGGGCCAACCGTACCAGCATATGGTCTCAGAAGGGGTCTGAGAATCTCATCTCGGTACCTAATGGCAGTTAGGCTACCTCTGGCGAGCACATGGAGGGATTTTAGCTAACAAAAAAGAGATTTTAGCGACCCGAACCCCCCAAAATCGACCCCACCAGTCCACCTCGGCATGGGTCGAAAAATTAAAAAACAGAGACCAGAAAAGCCGAAACCGGGCACGAGTATCGGCGACCTATGGCTGCAGGCACACGGCTCCACAATGCCCAAGATGGCCACCTACATGGGGGAGAGCTCAGACTTCTCGGACGACCAAAGCCTTGAGCCCAGGGACCGCCACTTATCTACTCCGCGAGAGCTAAACAAGAACCCGACACCAGCAGCACAACAGCCTGACTCAACCCCTGTCACCAAGGCAGACATGCAGGAGCTGCTGGCAGGCCTGCGGAGAGACATACACATGGACATGGCGACCTTCCGCAAAGATCTCCAGGGCCTCACCGGCCGCATGGGGACCTTGGAAAGGGACTCATGAAACGCAGGCACAACTCGCCCAACTGAAAAGAGAGGTACACACGCTACACAAACAACATACCGCCACAGAACAGCGGTTTACAGCGCTGGAGGACTCCAGGCGAGACAAAAAAATCAAAATCCGGGGAGTAGCAGAAAGGATCCCTGATGCAGAGCTACCGCACCTCGTAAGGAGGCTACTAACAGCAATACTGCCCGCTAAATAGGCCAAAACGGTGACACCTGTCGACATGTTCCGAATCCCGAAACAAACCACGGCACCATGAGACCTGATTGTCCGCTTTCAATCGGAGCAAGACAAGATAGCAGTCCTGGGAGCTCTAAAGGGAAAACCCCCCTACAACTTTGAGGAATCACTACTCACCTTTTTCAGGGACTTATCAGGTGGCACCCCTAGCGTGGCGCAGATCCCTACAGCCCTTCACGCAACTATTGCGTGAACGAAACATACCATACAGATGGAGAGGTTCCCGCATGCTGGCTGTCCTCCAAGGCGCCACATCTCATCCAGTACAGGACCTCGAAGGGGCAGCAGCCATCCTAGAGACTCTGGGTCTCCCACAGGACGCCCTGACCGGCAGAGGGGCAAGGATGACAACCGCAACGCACGTCTGGGACCCAGCCGGCTCGGTTCCGTTTATACCGAGAAGCTCCTCGACGGACGCCTACAAAGCCGCCACTACTTGAACTCCAACCGCTGGACTCTAGAGGCAGCCACACACCAATCCTGCCACTTTGCTGGCACGAGCTCAAAACGGTTTTGTTTTAAGCTTAGGCACTGTCTTTTCAAGGCCACTACGTGATAATCAATGTGTTCCCCTGTTGCATTAGCCTTTTCTTTAAAAATATGCAGAATGTGCTCCCTCTTAACTTTTGTTAGCCATGTAGGTCTCCCTGCATTAAGTTTACTTTATTTTATTTCCTAATCATAAATCGCAAAGCATTTTTGTTTTCACTCAGTCTCCTGTCTAAAACGTTAACCTAGAAAGCTTTAGGGTACGCTGCTCCAATCCGGGGCACAGGTTGAGGATGGACTCTCGGGACAGAATTAACCCTATTTTTTTTTTTATATTGGCGCCTACTCCTCACGAACGACGTTAACTATAATCTGGCGGGAATCCTAGCGCCCACACATGCAACTATCTACGTCACCACCAGCACCTGGGTGCTCTACTGGACCCTTCTACGTTCCTGCAGCAATTTCATATTGTATTATGATTTTAAGTTAACATTTTAAGTTTCCTTGTTTCATTAACCAGCCTACCTCGAGCTGAGAGCACCTTACACCGCACTGAGGCATTTCAGTGGTTATTCTCACTGGCAGCAATAAGCCGCCTAACCCACACACCCTTGCCCAGAACACATCACTACGCACAAACACTTCGCCTACAACCCAGCACGCCAACTGTGCTGTAGCCTTGTACAGACCATAGGTGAGCCTCATATGTTACTACGGGTATTAGCCCGTACCAAGCCTGATCTAAACGCCGCAATTCCTTTGCACCATAAGCATACTCTGTATGATAAAGATATATAGTTAAGACATGATGACAATGCTCTACAAATTTGACTAGTCTGGCAGTGCTCCTCCTGTTCCTCCTTGCACAAAGGTGAAGGTAGTGGTCCTGCTGCTGGGTTGTTGCCCTCCTCCACGTCTCCTGATGTACTGGCCTGACTCCTGGTAGCGGCTCCATGCTCTGGACACTACACTGACAGACACAGCAAACCTTCTTGCCACAGCTCGCATTGATGTGCCATCCTGGATGAGCTGCACTACCTGAGCCACTTGTGTGAGTTGTAGACTCCGTCTCATGCTACCACTAGAGTGAAAGCACCGCCAGCATTCAAAGGTGACCAAAACATCAGCCAGGAAGCATAGGAACTGATAAGTGGTCTGTGGTCACCAACTGCAGAACCACTCCTTTACTGGGGGTGTTTTGCTAATTGTCTATAATTTCCACCTGTTGTCCATCCCATTTCCACAACGGCATGTGAAATTGATTGTCACTCAGTGCTGCTTCCTAAGTGGACAGTTTGATTTCACAGAAGTGTGATTGGCTTGGAGTTGCATTGTGTTGTTTAAGATATATATATGTGTGTGTGTGTGTGTGTGTGTAAAAACAGATAACATTCACATCTTGTAATACCTTTTATATTGGACTAACAATTTTTTAATGACAAGCTTTCGGGAGAACCTCCCTTTCTCAAGATAGAACATAGACACCATCCTTGCAGAGGGTCGTAAATCTCTTATGTGAAGATCACAGAGTAAGGGGGGAGAGAGAGAGAGAGAGAGAAAAACAAGGGAACAGTGCATGGTGCTAGAAGGGGGGAGTATTAATATACAGAATGTATGAATTCCCATCCAGCCGTTACAGGATATGCATGAAGGCCTATATTCAGCATACACAGACACAAGTGCACACTCACGTACATATACACAAGTACACACAAGAACATACAATATACATATAAATACAACCAACAGCCCATATATATATGTACACACACCTATTCACATATACATACATGTATATATACACACACACACATGTATACCCCTACACATAAATACACGCACATGAACTCAAATTCACAAATATAAATGCAGTCACATATATACGCATACATGCACAAGCGTATGGGAAAGCCTAGGTCTATATATTGATAGAATAAACATATAGGAATGCATTTTAAAGTGTTGATACATATGACAGAACAGTTAGATAATGTGGGGGAGTGTTCGTGTAAAGGGTTGGTAGTGGGACAGGAAACCCAAATCCATATTTAGCCCTCTATTCTTGCTGTTAAACAATTTGATCATTCTGGCTTCAAAAGTTTATCTTTCTTGGGTATTTTGTGTCAATCATTTTTTATTGAGATTTTCCTGGTTTTCAATAGTAATACATAGCATATATTGCAAACTTAACTGGGTGGTAAACAAATGCAAGCATGTTTAAACAGATTATGTAATTGCCTCAGTGTTGGGGAATATTCCCCGGGGAAACAAGTCAAACTAGGTCTTCCTATCCTCTAGAGCAGGGGTTCTCAACCTTGTCCTCAAGGACCCCCTACCAGTCCAGGGTTTAGGGATTACCTGGGTGTGTCTAAGGTGTTTTTTTCCCCTTTTTCTAAACACCTTAGACACACCCAGGTAATCCCCAAATCCTGGACTGGTAGGGGGTCCTGAGGACTGGGTTGAGAACCCCTGCTCCAGAGCATGCTATCATAGGTTGGTGTCTACACTGCCTCTGTTCCGTTCTCGTATGGCTGGTGCCTTGTAGTCCATGCCCTCCCTTTTTTCGGTTTGGCCCCTGTCACAACCTCGCTAGGGTCTCTCCTCGCTTGTCTGGCGCCTGGGCCATGCTAGCCATTAGTCAGGCCATTTCCTTTGGGGTATTCTGGGCTTCACTACGTTAAGCTCTGGCCTCTGGTCCTTGAATAGCGTGTAGTTCTGAGAGCTCTTTGGCGGCGGGTGTTTGTTGCCCCCTGTGTGTTGTGTATAAATGGGGCTCCGTGTTAAGTAGGCTCACTATGATTTCGGGTCTGTGTTAGTCGTGAGGCCTATTTCTGGGCGACTTCTGGCTCCTGTGCGTGCGTGTGTTTCCATTTATAGTTTTCCTCAGTGTTGGCCTATCCGTTTGGTGTGTGCCGTTTGTGTTCTGTTCAGTCAGTTCCTGGCTCTCGTCGAGTTCCGCCACCTGTGTCATTCGTCTGTTTGGGAAGTGTCGTGCGGGGACGGAACCAGCCTTGCTCTCCGTCCTGTGGTATGGGGGGAGGTGGGAAAAGAGAGGGCAAAGGGGGTGGGGGGGGTTCTTGGGTATTTTGAAACCCCCTTTCAGTACTTTGATTTTAGGTCCTTCATTGAGTGGCCAGACTGGGTAAAGTGGTGTCCCACAGGAGTGCAGTACGATCATTCCTTGTGGTGTTTAATGGAGTGTCTGTGCATATTCATTCTCCCATTTAATGGCTGTGTGGTTTCCCCAATGTAGCATCCTAGGTGGCAATTGGTGCATTGAATCATGTATACCACATTGCTGGATGTGCAGGAACGAACAAATGAACACACACACAAAATATACCTCTTAATTCTAACTTGTCTGGCTGCCATCTTTTCTTCTAAAATACTTCTTTGTTGCTGGTTCCTTAACTAAGGTACACCCACTGTAAAGCGCTGCGGAATTTGTTGGCGCTATATAAATAATAACGACATTACAGCTCTATAAGCCCACCCACTCCGTCACAGAATTCTTAGCAAAGCAAATGGTTTAAGGGGGTGCATATCAGCAACCAGCTTTAAATAGAAAGCTTATAACTGAACTACAAGTCTCAGAACTCTCTTCTCTGAGGCAAATCGAGACAACTGATCAGCCTCTCCCTTCTACAGGGTGTGTGGATAAACAGATAGCTTGACAGATTTATAGGAAGTGAGTAATCTCATATGTAGGCTAGTGACTATCATATTGCTAATCTCTACATTGAGATTTTAACAGCTAGACAATGATCTGCACTTTAACCCTTTTAGTGACAGGATCAACATGGACAGAGACCAGAATGACAGCATCCTAACAGATCAATCTCGTTCCTAGTGAGAGCAAATTACAACAACATCACACATTACAATGTGTGTTGTTTTCTTACAAAATTAGACCATCTTTTTAAAGCATATTTTGGATTGTTTTTAAATGCATTATCTATATGATAAGAATAAGAATGCACCAGTTCCAGTCTGCCCTTTGTACAGAGAATGCAAGGGCTTACTTGTTAACTACAACAGACCACCAGAGAGGTGTTTATACAAAATGTATTTAATGCATATTGCCGAGCAGTCTTTGTAACAAGGAGTTCATGTATCCATATCGAATAACTAACCTTCTACTTGATTTGGAGTCAAGAGGACAATGTGACGAAGACACTGCAAGAAAATAAAAACAAAATCAGCTATAAGCACATTATTTATCTTCATAAATAGAAGTGAGGTACAGACCGGAAGCACGGTCGCTGAAAACAAGACGTGCATTAAGTATTAGGCATTATTACGCCTCTCTTGCCAATAGCAGGGATTGAGACACAAACGTGCTCTAAGTAAAACATTTGCTGATGATTTGGCAAAACAAAATGTGTATACAACATGTAAACCTTCTCTTCCTATATGTCTCTGTGCTGAAAAAAAAAATATGTTACCTAACAAGATATTTTAGGATATGTACTGCCTCCCACGTTACATCACTAATTCTGTCTGAGAAGGAAGATATCATTTATTACTAATCACCATTATGGATCGCAGAATATTTTTTTTTTATAAAATGCTATGTTCACAATGTTTACAAGGAATCCTTATCTTTTGTTTTAGTTGTCTTCACCAGATTTGCCAATAGATTTATTGGTCTGGTGGCCGTGGGGTGCAGGTGAAGGAAGTTAGTAATACTTACCTGAAGCTGTCCCTCGCGCTGCCGCCATCTTTACTCTGTACATCCTCTTACGCTCCTGGCTCCATCTGTTAGGAGCCACAAGATTATACATCCATGAGGTCTATGTATGTAGGATTGAGACTGCGGGGGCATTAAAAAGTTCTAAAAAGTGAAGAGTGGCTTTAACCCGTTAACGCCGTTACGGCGTTCTATGCCGTCCCGCTTTAAGTGGGCTTTAAAGCCGTTGCGGCAGCATAGAACGCCGTAACGGCTTTGAGCCCTGGAGTGCCCGGTATACTTACCTTGCCGGCGATCCTCTTCTGGAGGGCTGCCTGACAGCCCAGGCAGCCTTCCCACGGCAAATCAGGCCCCCTATAGCTGGCTGTGGATCTACCAGCAGGGGAACTGTCTAAAATATCAGACAGTCCCCCTGCTGGTGGGAAAGTAAAAAAAAAAAAAAAAAAAGAATTAGACATGTTAAAAAATAAAATAAATATATTTATAAATATATAATATATGTATATTATTTATATATATATATATATATATACACACACACACACACATATTATATATATATATATATATATATATATATATATATATATACACGTATAATTACAATAAATAAAATAAATAAATAAAATATTTAAACAAAATTTGATATAAATTATATATTCATTTGTAATTTCATTCTAACTGTATTTTGTTATTAATATATATTGGTAACAAAATACACTTAGAATGACATTCTATATCTATATCTATATATATATAAAAAATGCAAATATATATATATATATATATATAAAATGCAAATATATATATATATATATATATATATAAATACATATAATTACATAAAAGATTACATTAGTATACACGTAGAATTTAAATACCTATAAATGCATTTATATTAAAATTCGACATGTATATTTAAGTAATCTTTTAACATAATTATGTGATTTGATAAATTAAAATTTGATTGACATGCCTGACAACACAGAGAGAAAGAGCAGAGAATTTAATTTGCAAGCACTATATTTGACCCTGTAACTCTCCAAGACACCATAAAACCTGTACGTAGGGGGTACTGTTTTACTCGGGAGACTTCGCTAAACTCAAATATTAGTGTTTCACACTTGTAAATTGTATTACAACGATTATATTTTAAGTAAAAGTGAAGTTTTTTGCATTTTTTTACAAACGAACAGCACTTTTATGGACTATATTATTGTAATATGTTTTACTGTTTTAAAACACTAATATTTGTGTTTAGTTTAGTCTCCCGAGAATAACAGAACCCCACCATGTACAGGTTTTATGGTGTTTTAGAAAGTTAGAGAGTCACATATAAGGCTTGCATTTCATTTTTTTTACATTGAAATTTGCCAGATTGGTTATGTTGCCTTAGAGAGCGTATGGTAGCCCAGGAATGAGAATTACCCCCATGATGGCATACCATTTGCAAAAGTAGACAACCCAAGGTATTGCAAGTGGGGTATGTCCAGTCTTTCTTAGTAGCCACTTAGTCACAAACACTGGCCAAATATTTTTTTGCTTTTCTCATACAAAAACAAATATGAACGCTAACTTTGGCTAGTGTTTGTGACTAAGTGGCTACTAAAAATGACTGGACATACCCCACTTGCAATACCTTGGGTTGTCTACTTTTTCAAATGATATGCCATTATGGCGGTAATTCTCATTCCTGGGCTACCACACCGTCTCAAAGGTAACATTACTAATCTGGCAAATTTCAATTTGAAAATGGAACGTTCTATATTTGACCCTGTACTGTTGTACTCGTGAGACATCGCTGATTACAAATATGTGCATTTTTTATGACATTCACAGCTAAAATGTCAGACCGAAATACACATTTTTAAAAAAATCTTATTTTCTCACATTTTTTTAAATTTTATTCATAATAAATTATGTTCCATATATGAATAGTTAATGATAAATTAAAGCCCTGTTTCTCCTGAACAAAATTATATATAATAAGTGTGGGTGCATATAATTTGAAAGAGGGGAACTACGGGTGAACAGACACATAGCGCAAATTCCAGTTTTTGTTTACGTTTTGTTTTGATCAGAACATGCACTATTGACTCCGTCCTGAAGGGGTTAAAGTCAGATACTTTAGCAGATTTAATAATTTTATTTTTCGATAGAAAAAAGAATTTCATTGGTAAATTTAGCTTTTGACAGTTCCCAATAATTTCTCAATGTCTTGAAACATTCTCAAAGTTTTCTATTACTTGCATCATTTTTCACCTCCCCTCCATGGCTGTGGGTTTTTAAAAACGTCCTCCCCTCCCTTCTTCACGTGTATGCTCTGAGCTGGTGAAATGGTTAAAAAGTTTACCTTTCGCTTGTCAACTCTACAATTCCCAGTTAAGCAAATAAAAAATATGTGAATGCTTTCCTTTTATTCTAACAATGCCTATAAAAAGATTTTTCCAATCAACCGCTTAAAAATACCACAATGCTATGTGGATTCTCAAGCAAGAGAGTCTGGCAGTGAAAGAGTTAATATGCGAAGGTACTGCTGGCATGAAGTTTATTGTAGTGATTAGTGTTGTGTTTACGAACGTCTGTTGGGCTGTGTCTCCCTCATTAAATCCTGCTGTAAGGTGCTGAGTGACTGTAATTCCCATCTCTTATAAAGGCTATGACTCATTGAATGGCTCGAACTCAAACATTCTTCAATGCCATAGCCCTACCACCACGCTGAGACCTGACCGCTCTCAAGCTGACTCCTATCACAGCCACGGGGTTTACTGCACAAAGCAACGCAAGGCTAAAGAGAGATTTACAGAAGTGTTTTTAAAAATTGGAAAATGTCAAACAGCAGAATTAGAAAACACAAAATGTGAATTACATGGAGACAGACAATGCCGCTTTTTGATTTTATTATAGGTACCATTTAAACATTTCATTTGTTTTGCGTTCTTATTATTCCGGGCAACCACGGAGTTTAAAAAAAAAAAAAAAAAAAGTAACATTGTGATTATTTTAACATTGTTACCAATTAGCATGGCTGTGTTTTGAATTCCCTTGTCAGTGGCTCTTTGCATGCCAGGAAATAGCTTTGATTAACATATTCTTAGACACACTATATACTCTTGCATGGTGATGGGCTATGCATGTAAAATGCAACTAAATATGTTAAGTCCCTAAACAGAATAAGATAAATCAATTGAAGGGTCACAGTAGGCTAGAACTGTTTGATCTCATTGAATTGTTTATTGTGCCTTTGCACTCTCCCTCAATTCAATGTTAGACAATTGAACACTAAATAGGCACCCCTGGCCACCCACAGCCAGCCCCTACAGTAGGTGTGGCTAAGAGAGTTTATGCACTTCCTTGTAGTGATACCAATTCATACCAGCTATGTACGCTGTGATAGGCTGAAAGCGGAAAGCTGAAATGCTCAGTCATTCACAGCCACACGTTCCTGCCCAGGCTAATGTCTTCTACACGTAGTACAGATGGGATGGGCTGCTGGGGACTCTAATTTAGAATTAAAGTGACACTAGAGTCTCTAGAACAACTACAGCTTATTGTATTTTTTTTTGGTGAGTACAATCATTCCCTTATGGCTTTTTGCAGTAAACACTGTCTTTTCAGACATTACAGCCTAGGGATACCTCCACTGGCCACTCCTCAGATGGCTGCTAGAGGTGCTTCCTGGGGCAGTTCTGCACAGTATGTCTGCCATTCAGTGTCTCCACCCTCTGCACTGAACTTTCCTCACAGAGATGCATTGATTCAATGTATCTCTATGAGGAGATGCTGATTGGCCAAGGCTCTGTTTGGCTTGTGCTGATCTGCCTCCTTGATAGTGTCAGCAATCCTATGGGAAAGCATTGTGATTGGCTCAGAGAATCACTTTTGATGATGTCAGCCAAGAAGGCAGATCAGGGGCAGAGGCAGCAGCAGCAGCAGACTGTGATAAAGGTAAGATTTTGCTATATTTAGAGGGGTAAGATGTTCTGGCCCTATAGTGTTCCTTTAAAAACGTGTTATCACCAAATAGAAAGATGGCGTTGGAGAACTCCAGACACTACAAACACTTCTGTGAGATGATACGGTCACGCTACCGTGCCCCTTTGATAAAGGACACATCTAAAAAAAAATTTTTTTTTAAAACCTACATAGAGAACAAAAAACAGAGAATTGAGGGCACACACGGAACATGCATTTCTCAATAGTTGTGCTACCGTAGAGACCAAAATATAGATAAAGGAACAGCACACGCACAATTATTCATTAAACACGGAGATTCAACCAGTGTTGGTGTAGTAATGAAGCTAAAATATATGTTAGGGCCAGTAGCTGGGATCATAGAAAAGTGATAGCCAGGCGGGGCTTAGCAGCGGAGCGAGATGGACGCCATTTCTGTCAGCTCTGTGCAAATCAAACTGAATCCGTCAAACATCACCGAAACTACATGCCATCCACGCAATCAAATACTTGCATTGCCCGAGGGAGATCATCCTGCACCGCCCGATGTCATTTAGGTACAATCGGAGGCAGGCAAAGCCCAAAACGAAAATCCGGGCCTACTACACGCCAAACTACCGCTGCCTGGAGTACTTGTGGGGCGGAGAGAGCCTGGGAGACCCAAGCGACGATCATCTACAGGACCCCGACCAATCCCATGAGGAGATGGGGCGCAGATCACAAAGACCACACCAAGGTACTGCCACAGCACAGCCTGATATAGGGGCACTGCGACAGAAACAAACCCCAGCCAAAATGGCGCCCGACCAGGGCTCAGACCCCCCACAGGCAGACACCCCACCTGCACAAACCACTCAGGGGGACACTCAGAGAACCCCACAGCCCATACAGATCACAACCACCAAATCCATACCCCCACAGGGAACAGCAGATCCAGCCACCAAGCAGGACAACCACTGAAAACCAAGTCAAAACAATACAGGGAGAAATCTCTACGCTATAAGACTCGCTCCACCAACTACAACACGACCAGCAACACTTAGCAATACAATTGGCGGCGCAGAAGGATAAAAACCGGCGCAACCACATCAAAATCAGAGGCATCCCGGCATCAGTGAGCAAAGAGGATCTACCGCATTACGTGAGGCGACTCACACAATCATTACTCCCTCCTGCAGTAACAAAGAAACTCACCTTTGCAGGGATTTACCGCCTACCCACGCCTCCTAGAGCCGCCGCAACGCTAGCCGGAGACGTTATCATCCGTTGCGTCCTACCCAAAGACAAGGGGCACATCATGAGCGCAATCAGGGGTAAGACTCCGCTTGATTTCGAGGAAGCCCAACTGACTTTTTATCAGGACTTATCCAAGGCCACCCTCCAGTGGAGAAAGTCACTGACAGAACTCACTGGCCACCTGCGCACAGCGGGGATACCATATAGATGGGGAAACCCTCGCTCCTTGCTCATCACCCACCAGGGGACAACCCATAAACTCACCTCAGGGACTGAGGACCCTACACTGCTCGCAAAATTGGGCCTACAAAACTTGCCCAACCTGGGCACTCCCCACGTCTGGAATCCAGATGCCTCGGAAACGTTTGTGCCAAGAGGGCAGAGAATGGACACATAAGCCACCTGACGGACAGGGGGAGAGAGGTCTCTTACCCCTGCCCGCTCAACAGCGATACCCATATGTCTTGTCTAACACAACCTGTATTCCCTACCTTCCACGCAATACAACGCTGATGTTTACGTTATTACCCGTTTACCGCAAGCTAGAGGAGATAGCCGGTGAGGACGCTGGCTTACCAGACCACAAGCCATAGCCCAAGCCAAAACCTACCCCCCCGACAGCCCCTAGGTTAGGACCACCACCCCTCACGAGTGGTCTTCAGTGGAACTAGACGACCAGGCCACTTCAGAAAGTAGAAATGAGCACATGTACCACTCACCAGACTACCTGACCGACAAAACGACACCCAGTGCACCCACACGGGCCCTAGCACCACTACGCACCTCCACGCAACTACTTTCTAACACCTATAGGGTCACGCCTCTGACACTGACCCATGACCTAGGTACTGCACCCGCAGACGAGTTGCACGACTAAACCCCTATTTCGAACCCAACCTCTACCTAGGATCTTACGCATGTTATACTCAACAACAACAAAAAAATTGTGCTAAAACTTATCAAATGCATTATTTACCCAATGTTAAAGCCTGTTACCCTCTCAAACGATGCATACGTTGCACCATGTATAAGTCTTGTGCGCGCAAAAATAAAGAATTTAAAAAAAAAAAATGAATTAAAAATAAATTAAAGCAAAAGTGATAGCCATCTGTTACCCTGCACATGTATGGGAACTCCATCTCCTATCAGCCTCAGTCAGATGTTATTTTACAAACACCTGCATTTCCACGATAACAATTCTGGCCACATAATACAAAATTAATTTGCCAGTAGCCAACGCAAAGACAGAGATCCCGTGACTGTGACCATCTGGGAGAGAATTTGTGCATTACAAACGGTTCCATGGAATGTGCAGAGCCATATAGACTGTATACCACCCTTCTTATGTTTCAGATACAGCAGCTGTCATCTGGCTAGAATCATTATCTCGGGCACCAGATAAAGCAAAACACGGCCGAGCGTCTAATGGAACTGAGATTATTAGAGGCAGGACATGGCTGCTATTTTAACTATCTATATAATATAGAATGCACACTATAACAACTTCAATCATTAAAAGGGACACTAGAGTCACCAGAACAACTACAGCTTATTGAATAATATACAGCTTTTTGAATGATATACAGCTTATTGAATGATATACAGCTTATTGAATGATATACAGCTTATTGAATGATATACAGCTTATTTTATAGGACACAGATCATTGTATAGGATACAGCTTATTGAATGATATACAGCTTATTTTATAGGGCACAGATCATTGTATAGGATACAGCTTATTGTATAGGATACAGCTTATTGAATGATATACAGCTTATTTTATAGGACACAGATCATTGTATAGGATACAGCTTATTGAATGATATACAGCTTATTTTATAGGACACAGATCATTGTATAGGATACAGCTTATTGAATGATATGCAGCTTATTTTATAGGACACAGATCATTGTATAGGATACAGCTTATTGAATGATATACAGCTTATTTTATAGGACACAGATCATTGTATAGGATACAGCTTATTGAATGATATACAGCTTATTTTATAGGACACAGATCATGGTATAGGATACAGCTTATTGAATGATATACAGCTTATTTTATAGGACACAGATCATTGTATAGGATACAGCTTATTGAATGATATACAGCTTATTTTATAGGACACAGATCATTGTATAGGATACAGCTTATTGAATTTGTTCTGGTGAGTAGAATCATTACCTTCAGGCTTTTTCCTGTAAACACTGTCTATTCAGAGAAAATGCAGTGTTTACATTACAGCCTAGTGATAACTTCACTGGCCACTCCTTAGATGGCTGTTAGAGATCCTTCCTGGGTCATGGCTGCCTAAAATGCATCATAACATTCTGTAACGGACCGTTTCACTTACAAGAGGATAAAACCCAGTTTAGGCGATAATCCCCTTTCCAGATGCACAGGCAGCTACTGCAAACACCATTCTCCCGACTGGAACCACACGAACACTGGAACAGCTGAACAAGAAAAGCAGACATCGGCTTACACTCTTGGCAGTCAGCATACAATCCCATTCCCCCAAAGACCGAGACGACACATCGCTTTGAGGGTTAAGCAAGAACTCTGGACTGGGACACCCAGTCTGGCTTTTATTACAAACAAGTACATACAGGACACTCCCAGGGGGAGGATGAATTTAACCAATCACATGGATGTACCTCCCACACATTTCCTCCCCTTAGATTAGCACTTAACATAATTATACCGTACACCCTTTTCCCCAATTCCTGGATGTACCCCCAAATACATATGCTACACCTCCAAAAGGTATCCCCTGATAGCCCTTATTCAGGGGGACAACATATCCAAGAATCAGGTCATTCGGATGAATGGTTCGGGAGATATGAGGTTCCAAAGATTTGACCGACCGCATGGGTAAAGTATCCGAAAACAGTTCCATGCATTTTGGCCCTGCGGTCGGTCACAAACAAGGGAATGAAAACAGACGAATTGCCTGTGTTATAGAGCCTGGAGAGGGTTTGAATGAATTCCCTTGTTTGTGGGGTTCTTTCTACCGAACGGCGGGTCATTCGGTAGTTTCTATACAAATTTCTGGAAGTATGGAGGTCTCAGCGGTGTTTGCCTAGTCAAGTGTCCGATTTTAGTTCCAGACACTCGACGGCAAAACACTGCTGTTCGGTAGTTTAAGATGGCCGCCGCCACGTGTTTGGCTCCCGAATGGCGGCCACCCAGAGGACACAGACCACACTGCACTGATTGCCAATTACCCGTTTGCAACATTGTTGCAAACGGTAATTGGAGGCACACTTATTCCTGGGTGGTCTGGTTGTTCGGTAGTTTCACTCAATATACTGAATGGAGTGATTCTACCGAACAATCAGATGAATGCTGCATACAAATCACCCAGGATAAACTTAACACATATATAAATACATATATAATATTACAGGCAGTACACTAGAATATGCTTCACAGTCTTAAAGGGACAGTAGTCCCAAAAGTCCCAATATGTCCATCGCTGATTTTAAAGGGCCAGTAGCAGCAATATAAATTATTACATGCCCAAATATAGTGTTTATAGAGCAATATGTCCATGGGCCGTAGTCGCAGGGCAGGAGGCTAGCAGCCAGGCCTCTCCAGTTCACAGTGGCGAAGCTGGTTTCGCCACACATTCAGTATCTCCTCCCTCTGCATGCAGACACTGGACTTTCCTCAATTCATCTCTATGAGGATATTTAAACATTTAAGGGAGTGTTTATATGTTTTGCACCCTATATATTTTAATATAATTGTGTCTCTTCATGGGACTTCGGTTTTTGTACTGCTATTTGAATTAGAGCAGAGAGATTTTAAAGTGTTCACAGTCACTTATTTTATTTCAATGTTCTCTAAGAAATCGTATGAGCTGCAGCACATCCCGCTAGAAAGAGGGATATTGTGAAGGCCGTAATGTGCCTGGAATGTGGATTCTGAATGTGTGAGCTGTTCAGTAACGGAACCAGAAAGCAATGCTGTGAATGCCATGTAATACAATAAGCTGCATTGTGTGCAGTCCCACATTGCCAAGAAACAGCGCAGAATCCAGAACGTCGGTACAAATAAACACTACAGCTCCACATACATACACATAAAGCCACGTATATCCCCAGCACACAAGGCAATACCCATTCGGATTGATTAACGGATGTCTGTCTCTTAATATTATAATCCACTCCATCCAGGGCAGAGCTTTTCATGTACCACCCACTTTATGTAGAAGTTATATATATATATATATATATATCCCTATATATCCCAAATACACGTAGCATAGCATGCAACTCTATATGGGGTCGGACACAAAAGAATATAAGAGTTTATTATCTGTATATAGAATTCTGGAGAAATGACAAGAGATTTGTAATTTTACTCCAAAATAGCTGAATTGGGAACAGAACCAAGTTCTCAAATTCTCCCAATATGGATATTTTGGGCTGAACCCTGTTTAGTTAATAACCCCACAAGCCCTCAACTTGGAGCTATTGAATCATACCCAACTCCTATTCCAAAAAAATGCCCCGATACCTGACCTTTAGCATTTAGCAGCTGGTTATCCTCTGTGCCAGCTGTCTATCTGTGAACGATGGACCTTTTGACACTTAGCGTATAGTAACACGGCTTAACACAGGGCAATACTGGATGTTTTGGCAGATACCCTGCAGATCACCGTATGTTTATCTTGGATGTCGCAAGGGTATGGCACTTCGCTCAATGACCAGAACGCATAACCACTCCAAGATCAGCAGCCAAACCACACATCACATGAACTACTGTGTACAGCAGCTACAAAAGAAATACACTTGCAAAGGCTAAAATAGCAGGGCAGCCAATTCTTGCATGTCAGTCCCAACCGTTATCAATTTGCCAACATATTTTATAAAGTTAATGAGGCCTGATTGCACTCAGAGAATTGATTGGTGGCATCAGAAAGCAGAACAATCACAGCAAATTTAAGTCGCCACTACCAATTTTCCAGCAGTAATACAGAGACACACACTCTGGGGTAAAGAAAAAAAAAAGTTTTAACTCTAGCCTAGATCTGGTCACACAAATTATCGCTTAAATAATAAGTGCACTGATAAACAATCTGTTAAAAACCAACGTTGATTTAGGTGTATGTGCTTCAGCAATTTAGCAAAATATGAAATGGTCACTTGTGATGGCTAGCTAGAATAAAGGATTTTAAAAATGGACAACATAAAATGCAGCAATCCTAATTCTGCATCCAATGGAATAATAGTTTCATGAACACGTCCACAAGTCACTAACAAATTGTTGGTATTATTACCTAGATCAGGAACTATGTAGGGCGGACAAAGAAATTATACATCTTAGACAAATATAGCACAGCTAGACAATTAGTTAAAGGGACAGTATTCATTTTCACATAGAGGTTTGGTGCACAGACCCTGTTGCTACTGTCTGGCAATGTAAACTATTGCCTTTTCAGGGAAACGTTAATGTTTACATTTGGCCATAGACACACCTCTAGCAGTTATCATCAGCCTGACAGTCAGACAAGGAGCACCCATACAAATTGTAGGTCTTCACATTGGCATGATTACTCACAGCATGATAACGCTGAACGCCGTGCATGGGCTGCATTTAATTGGCAGTTGCTGCATGTGCACCTTAAATCAAAAGATTTGGCTGGAGTGAGATGATGTTTCAGAATAATCTCACCATGGACGGAGCAACTGGCGAGACAATACTGAATGCGTAGAAAACATTCCGGCAATGTGCCAAGTATTAAGCCATAGAAAGGTCCAACTTTAGGTAAAAATAACATTTAAATTAACAGCGCACTATGGGCTACGAGGGGCAGTCCGCTTTCTGTCCATTTTATAATATCACGGCTGTGTTTTAAATTCCTTTATCGGTGGCGCTGTGCAAGGTATAGGGTGGCAAAGCAAAGTCCTACTCTATAGTAGGTAGAATCCATATATTGCAGTAAGGAAATTAATTTCGTGATAAAGAGTGATTTTCCCAGGAACCTTCCTATGACCATTAAAGTGGCACGGTCAGTTCTTAGTATTTCATAACGATATAACCTGGCATTTCACTGAAATTCCAGCACAACCCAACGATTCCATAAGATAAACTAGAGATTACTTTGTGCTATGGACAAGCCTGAGGTTGACAAAACACAGAGCTCTGCTGTCAACATTTGTCCAATCCCAGTAGCCATCACAAGCCGTGACTGTGGAATTCAGGCATCGTCTCACTCATTGTGACACGTGATGTAGGCACCCACGGTCTTCCAGGAGCCTCCACAGACCTCATTGTTGTGCTCTTTCGCATGTACGAGTGAACAACACAGACGTGGCTCCTGGCAGATGAAGCCCCAGGAGCTGACGATGGTTCCATGGATGAAGATTGTCAAGGGCCGCATTAGTAGTAAAACCTACTTTTGTCAGCACTCCATGGCCATCAGACCCTAAACAGAGATGCCAAAATATGCAAAGACTCCTCCGAAATGATACATCCTCTTCAAACTAAGAAACCTCCTGGCAAATAAATGCTATATACTACATATAATAGTGATATATAGGGCAAGCAGTATTATTGTATAGGGTAGTTATGGTATATAGGATAATCCGTATCATGGTGTAAGGTAGTTGTGGTATATAGGGTACGCAGTATCATGGTGTAAGGTAGTTGTGGTATATAGGGTACGCAGTATCATGGTGTAAGGTAGTTGTGGTATATAGGGTACGCAGTATCATGGTGTAAGGTAGTTGTGGTATATAGGGTACGCAGTATCATGGTGTAAGGTAGTTGTGGTATATAGGGTACGCAGTATCATGGTGTAAGGTAGTTGTGGTATATAGGGTACGCAGTATCATGGTGTAAGGTAGTTGTGGTATATAGGGTACGCAGTATCATGGTGTAAGGTAGTTGTGGTATATAGGGTACGCAGTATCATGGTGTAAGGTAGTTGTGGTATATAGGGTACGCAGTATCATGGTGTAAGGTAGTTGTGGTATATAGGGTACGCAGTATCATGGTGTAAGGTAGTTGTGGTATATAGGGTACGCAGTATCATGGTGTAAGGTAGTTGTGGTATATAGGGTACGCAGTATCATGGTGTAAGGTAGTTGTGGTATATAGGGTACGCAGTATCATGGTGTAAGGTAGTTGTGGTATATAGGGTACGCAGTATCATGGTGTAAGGTAGTTGTGGTATATAGGGTACGCAGTATCATGGTGTAAGGTAGTTGTGGTATATAGGGTACGCAGTATCATGGTGTAAGGTAGTTGTGGTATATAGGGTACGCAGTATCATGGTGTAAGGTAGTTGTGGTATATAGGGTACGCAGTATCATGGTGTAAGGTAGTTGTGGTATATAGGGTACGCAGTATCATGGTGTAAGGTAGTTGTGGTATATAGGGTACGCAGTATCATGGTGTAAGGTAGTTGTGGTATATAGGGTACGCAGTATCATGGTGTAAGGTAGTTGTGGTATATAGGGTACGCAGTATCATGGTGTAAGGTAGTTGTGGTATATAGGATAAGCCGTATCATGGTGTAAGGTAGTTGTGGTATATAGGATAAGCCGTATCATGGTGTAAGGTAGTTGTGGTATATAGGATAAGCCGTATCATGGTGTAAGGTAGTTGTGGTATATAGGATAAGCCGTATCATGGTGTAAGGTAGTTGTGGTATATAGGATAAGCCGTATCATGGTGTAAGGTAGTTGTGGTATATAGGATAAGCCGTATCATGGTGTAAGGTAGTTGTGGTATATAGGATAAGCCGTATCATGGTGTAAGGTAGTTGTGGTATATAGGATAAGCCGTATCATGGTGTAAGGTAGTTGTGGTATATAGGATAAGCCGTATCATGGTGTAAGGTAGTTGTGGTATATAGGGTAAGGAGTATCATTCTGTAAGGTAGTTGTGGTATATAGGGTAAGGAGTATCATTCTGTAAGGTAGTTGTGGTATATAGGATAAGCCGTATCATGGTGTAAGGTAGTTGTGGTATATAGGATAAGCCGTATCATGGTGTAAGGTAGTTGTGGTATATAGGATAAGCCGTATCATGGTGTAAGGTAGTTGTGGTATATAGGATAAGCCGTATCATGGTGTAAGGTAGTTGTGGTATATAGGATAAGCCGTATCATGGTGTAAGGTAGTTGTGGTATATAGGATAAGCCGTATCATGGTGTAAGGTAGTTGTGGTATATAGGATAAGCCGTATCATGGTGTAAGGTAGTTGTGGTATATAGGATAAGCCGTATCATGGTGTAAGGTAGTTGTGGTATATAGGATAAGCCGTATCATGGTGTAAGGTAGTTGTGGTATATAGGATAAGCCGTATCATGGTGTAAGGTAGTTGTGGTATATAGGATAAGCCGTATCATGGTGTAAGGTAGTTGTGGTATATAGGATAAGCCATATCATGGTGTAAGGTAGTTGTGGTATATAGGATAAGCCGTATCATGGTGTAAGGTAGTTGTGGTATATAGGATAAGCCGTATCATGGTGTAAGGTAGTTGTGGTATATAGGATAAGCCGTATCATGGTGTAAGGTAGTTGTGGTATATAGGATAAGCCGTATCATGGTGTAAGGTAGTTGTGGTATATAGGATAAGCCGTATCATGGTGTAAGGTAGTTGTGGTATATAGGATAAGCCGTATCATGGTGTAAGGTAGTTGTGGTATATAGGATAAGCCGTATCATGGTGTAAGGTAGTTTTGGTAGATACAGTAAGCAGTATCATGGTGTAAGGTAGTTGTGGTATATAGGGTAAGCAGTATCATGGTGTAAGGTAGTTGTGGTATATAGGGTAAGCAGTATCATGGTGTAAGGTAGTTGTGGTACATAGGGTACGCAGTATCATGGTGTAAGTTAGTTGTGGTATATAGGGTAAGGAGTATCATTCTGTAAGGTAGTTGTGGTATATAGGGTAAGGAGTATCATTCTGTAAGGTAGTTGTGGTATATAGGGTAAGGAGTATCATTCTGTAAGGTAGTTGTGGTATATAGGGTAAGGAGTATCATTCTGTAAGTTAGTTGTGGTATATAGGGTACGCAGTATCATTCTGTAAGTTAGTTGTGTTATATAGGGTAAGGAGTATCATTCTGTAAGGTAGTTGTGGTATATAGGGTACGCAGTATCGTGGTGTAAGGTAGTTGTGGTATATAGGGTACGCAGTATCATGGTGCAAGTTAGTTGTGGTATATAGGGTAAGGAGTATCATTCTGTAAGGTAGTTGTGCTATATAGGGTAAGGAGTATCATTCTGTAAGGTAGTTGTGGTATATAGGGTAAGGAGTATCATTCTGTAAGGTAGTTGTGGTATATAGGGTAAGGAGTATCATTCTGTAAGTTAGTTGTGGTATATAGGGTAAGGAGTATCATTCTGTAAGTTAGTTGTGGTATATAGGGTAAGGAGTATCATTCTGTAAGGTAGTTGTGGTATATAGGGTAAGGAGTATCATTCTGTAAGGTAGTTGTGGTATATAGGGTAAGGAGTATCATTCTGTAAGGTAGTTGTTCAGCTAACGCCACTGAATGCTTATCACACTTGAGCGAGTATATGCTCTCGAATAGGTGAGTGCAATACCTCCCTAATATTTATCTTATTTTATTTACTCAAACACAGTTTGCACTATTGGAGTCTCTGTTTTTTTCATTTGCATGTCCATCATTGAGTCAAGATTTCCCAAGCTATAGAAGATCCAGCTTCTCATTGAATACATTATAAACTCAAGTCTCTACTAGCCTATTGGAACCCACAAGAAGCCTACTACATATCAGGACTATTATGTTCATATTTATATTTATTTTTATTCTTTGTTGATACTTTTAGTATGTGAGTACTATATACCTTTTTCTGTATAGCGCAACCTATTTTTGTATTTTTTGTGGTATATAGGGTAAGGAGTATCATTGTGTAAGGTAGTTGTGGTATATAGGGTAAGCAGTATCACGGTGTAAGTTAGTTGTGGTATATAGGGTACGCAGTATCATGATGTAAGTTAGTTGTGTTATATAGGGTACGCAGTATCATGATGTAAGTTAGTTGTGTTATATAGGGTACGCAGTATCATGATGTAAGTTAGTTGTGTTATATAGGGTACGGAGTATCATTCTGTAAGGTAGTTGTGGTATATAGGGTACGCAGTATCGTGGTGTAAGGTAGTTGTGGTATATAGGGTACGCAGTATCGTGGTGTACGGTAGTTGTGGTATATAGGGTACGCAGTATCATGGTGTAAGGTAGTTGTGGTATATAGGGTACGCAGTATCAGGGTGTACGGTAGTTGTGGTATATAGGGTACGCAGTATCAGGGTGTAAGGTAGTTGTGGTATATAGGGTACGCAGTATCGTGGTGTAAGGTAGTTGTGGTATATAGGGTACGCAGTATCATGGTGTACGGTAGTTGTGGTATATAGGGTACACAGTATCATGGTGTATGGTAGTTGTGGTATATAGGGTACGCAGTATCGTGGTGTAAGGTAGTTGTGGTATATAGGGTACGCAGTATGGTGTGTACGGTAGTTGTGGTATATAGGGTACACAGTATCATGGTGTACGGTAGTTGTGGTATATAGGGTAAGCAGTATCATGGTGTAAGGTAGTTGTGGTACATAGGGTATGCAGTATCATGGTGTAAGTTAGTTGTGGTATATAGGGTAAGGAGTATCATTCTGTAAGGTAGTTGTGGTGTATAGGGTAAGGAGTATCATTCTGTAAGGTAGTTGTGGTATATAGGGTAAGGAGTATCATTCTGTAAGGTAGTTGTGGTATATAGGGTAAGGAGTATCATTCTGTAAGGTAGTTGTGGTATATAGGGTAAGGAGTATCATTCTGTAAGGTAGTTGTGGTATATAGGGTAAGGAGTATCATTCTGTAAGGTAGTTGTGGTACATAGGGTACGCAGTATCGTGGTGTAAGTTAGTTGTGGTATATAGGGTAAGGAGTATCATTCTGTAAGGTAGTTGTGCTATATAGGGTAAGGAGTATCATTCTGTAAGGTAGTTGTGGTATATAGGGTAAGGAGTATCATTCTGTAAGGTAGTTGTGGTATATAGGGTAAGGAGTATCATTCTGTAAGGTAGTTGTGGTATATAGGGTAAGGAGTATCATTCTGTAAGGTAGTTGTGGTACATAGGGTACGCAGTATCGTGGTGTAAGTTAGTTGTGGTATATAGGGTAAGGAGTATCATTCTGTAAGGTAGTTGTGCTATATAGGGTAAGGAGTATCATTCTGTAAGGTAGTTGTGGTACATAGGGTACGCAGTATCGTGGTGTAAGTTAGTTGTGGTATATAGGGTAAGGAGTATCATTCTGTAAGGTAGTTGTGGTATATAGGGTAAGGAGTATCATTCTGTAAGGTAGTTGTGGTACATAGGGTACGCAGTATCGTGGTGTAAGTTAGTTGTGGTATATAGGGTAAGGAGTATCATTCTGTAAGGTAGTTGTGCTATATAGGGTAAGGAGTATCATTCTGTAAGGTAGTTGTGGTATATAGGGTAAGGAGTATCATTCTGTAAGGTAGTTGTGGTATATAGGGTAAGGAGTATCATTCTGTAAGGTAGTTGTGGTATATAGGGTAAGGAGTATCATTCTGTAAGGTAGTTGTGGTACATAGGGTACGCAGTATCGTGGTGTAAGTTAGTTGTGGTATATAGGGTAAGGAGTATCATTCTGTAAGGTAGTTGTGCTATATAGGGTAAGGAGTATCATTCTGTAAGGTAGTTGTGGTACATAGGGTACGCAGTATCGTGGTGTAAGTTAGTTGTGGTATATAGGGTAAGGAGTATCATTCTGTAAGGTAGTTGTGGTATATAGGGTAAGGAGTATCATTCTGTAAGGTAGTTGTTCAGCTAACGCCACTGAATGCTTATCACACTTGAGCGAGTATATGCTCTCGAATAGGTGAGTGCAATACCTCCCTAATATTTATCTTATTTTATTTACTCAAACACAGTTTGCACTATTGGAGTCTCTGTTTTTTTCATTTGCATGTCCATCATTGAGTCAAGATTTCCCAAGCTATAGAAGATCCAGCTTCTCATTGAATACATTATAAACTCAAGTCTCTACTAGCCTATTGGAACCCACAAGAAGCCTACTACATATCAGGACTATTATGTTCATATTTATATTTATTTTTATTCTTTGTTGATACTTTTAGTATGTGAGTACTATATACCTTTTTCTGTATAGCGCAACCTATTTTTGTATTTTTTGTGGTATATAGGGTACGCAGTATCAGGGTGTAAGGTAGTTGTGGTATATAGGGTACGCAGTATCATGGTGTAAGGTAGTTGTGGTATATAGGGTACGCAGTATCATTCTGTAAGGTAGTTGTGATATATAGGGTACGCAGTATCGTGGTGTAAGGTAGTTGTGGTATATAGGGTACGCAGTATCATGATGTAAGTTAGTTGTGTTATATAGGGTACGGAGTATCATTCTGTAAGGTAGTTGTGGTATATAGGGTACGCAGTATCATGGTGTAAGGTAGTTGTGGTATATAGGGTACGCAGTATCAGGGTGTAAGGTAGTTGTGGTATATAGGGTACGCAGTATCAGGGTGTAAGGTAGTTGTGGTATATAGGGTACGCAGTATCGTGGTGTAAGGTAGTTGTGGTATATAGGGTACGCAGTATCGTGGTGTAAGGTAGTTGTGGTATATAGGGTACGCAGTATCATGGTGTAAGGTAGTTGTGGTATATAGGGTACGCAGTATCATGGTGTAAGGTAGTTGTGGTATATAGGGTACGCAGTATCATGGTGTACGGTAGTTGTGGTATATAGGGTACGCAGTATCGTGGTGTAAGGTAGTTGTGGTATATAGGGTACGCAGTATCGTGGTGTAAGGTAGTTGTGGTATATAGGGTACGCAGTATCATGGTGTAAGGTAGTTGTGGTATATAGGGTACGCAGTATCGTGGTGTAAGGTAGTTGTGGTATATAGGGTACGCAGTATCGTGGTGTAAGGTAGTTGTGGTATATAGGGTACGCAGTATCGTGGTGTAAGGTAGTTGTGGTATATAGGGTACGCAGTATCGTGGTGTAAGGTAGTTGTGGTATATAGGGTACGCAGTATCGTGGTGTAAGGTAGTTGTGGTATATAGGGTACGCAGTATCATGGTGTAAGGTAGTTGTGGTATATAGGGTACGCAGTATCATGGTGTAAGGGAGTTGTGGTATATAGGGTACGCAGTATCATGGTGTAAGGTAGTTGTGGTATATAGGGTACGCAGTATCGTGGTGTAAGGTAGTTGTGGTATATAGGGTACGCAGTATCGTGGTGTAAGGTAGTTGTGGTATATAGGGTACGCAGTATCATGGTGTAAGGTAGTTGTGGTATATAGGGTACGCAGTATCATGGTGTAAGGTAGTTGTGGTATATAGGGTACGCAGTATCATGGTGTAAGGTAGTTGTGGTATATAGGGTACGCAGTATCATGGTGTAAGGTAGTTGTGGTATATAGGGTACGCAGTATCATGGTGTACGGTAGTTGTGGTATATAGGGTACGCAGTATCGTGGTGTAAGGTAGTTGTGGTATATAGGGTACGCAGTATCGTGGTGTAAGGTAGTTGTGGTATATAGGGTACGCAGTATCATGGTGTAAGGTAGTTGTGGTATATAGGGTACGCAGTATCGTGGTGTAAGGTAGTTGTGGTATATAGGGTACGCAGTATCGTGGTGTAAGGTAGTTGTGGTATATAGGGTACGCAGTATCATGGTGTAAGGTAGTTGTGGTATATAGGGTACGCAGTATCGTGGTGTAAGGTAGTTGTGGTATATAGGGTACGCAGTATCGTGGTGTAAGGTAGTTGTGGTATATAGGGTACGCAGTATCATGGTGTAAGGTAGTTGTGGTATATAGGGTACGCAGTATCATGGTGTAAGGTAGTTGTGGTATATAGGGTACGCAGTATCATGGTGTAAGGTAGTTGTGGTATATAGGGTACGCAGTATCATGGTGTAAGGTAGTTGTGGTATATAGGGTACGCAGTATCATGGTGTACGGTAGTTGTGGTATATAGGGTACGCAGTATCGTGGTGTAAGGTAGTTGTGGTATATAGGGTACGCAGTATCGTGGTGTAAGGTAGTTGTGGTATATAGGGTACGCAGTATCGTGGTGTAAGGTAGTTGTGGTATATAGGGTACGCAGTATCGTGGTGTAAGGTAGTTGTGGTATATAGGGTACGCAGTATCATGGTGTAAGGTAGTTGTGGTATATAGGGTACGCAGTATCATGGTGTAAGGTAGTTGTGGTATATAGGGTACGCAGTATCATGGTGTAAGGTAGTTGTGGTATATAGGGTACGCAGTATCATGGTGTAAGGTAGTTGTGGTATATAGGGTACGCAGTATCGTGGTGTAAGGTAGTTGTGGTATATAGGGTACGCAGTATCGTGGTGTAAGGTAGTTGTGGTATATAGGGTACGCAGTATCATGGTGTAAGGTAGTTGTGGTATATAGGGTACGCAGTATCATGGTGTAAGGTAGTTGTGGTATATAGGGTACGCAGTATCATGGTGTAAGGTAGTTGTGGTATATAGGGTACGCAGTATCATGGTGTAAGGTAGTTGTGGTATATAGGGTACGCAGTATCATGGTGTAAGGTAGTTGTGGTATATAGTAGATTTGTGTAAATAACATTTCTGCTAAGCGATATTGGAACTCAATCTCACCTGACTCCACATTCACAATCGTTTAGTTCAGTGCACGAAAAGGTGATTTATTACCGGTACCTTTTCTCCATGGCCAGCCTCACTTCCTTAGATGAGATCATCAACCTTGACATGATCAGCCGATTTAATGTTTTCAACGCAGGCATGTGAAGGCTAGGGTGCATGTGCAGCAAAATGCCAAGTTGCACCATTCAGCATCTCCTAATAAAGACGCATTGAATCACTGCATCTCTATGGGAAGGGTTTAGTGTCTGCACACCCTGCATGGACACCCGAAACGTCCATCCTGTAATTTTTGTAGGACAGAAGCCAGGACGTCAGTCTAGTGGCTGCTAGATTGACAGACGGAAAAGGTGTTGCTAGGCAGCAGTGTAAACACTGCCTTTTCTCAGAAAAGACAGCGTTTACAGTGTAATGAGTGTAGTGATTCTGGTGACTACAATGTTTCTTTAAACATTTTCTAATGTTTTAAAGCTAAGAAGCATGCGAACAAGTAGCCCCATCCCCTCTGTGGATAATAAGGCAGCAATAGGAGGCTGTGAGTGTTAACTGACTACTTTCAGCCTATCACGGTGCCCACTGCTAGTATGACGTGGTATGGCTAAAAGAAATTGTGCAATGACTGCCTTAGGCTCACCTCCAGTGGGCCGGGCTGTGTGTGACAAAGGGCCTCAGTGTTAACATGCTCAGAAATTGTTTAATTCTGAATACAAGAACAGTGCCAGGGGACTCCAGACACCATAACCAATTCAATGAGATGAAATTATGAGAATACCTACGGTGTCCCTTCAATGCATACCGTACAGAGTGGAGAGCCTCAAATAAAAAAAGTGTTCTTTTACGTATAAGGGGACTGAGTGGAACTGGTATTTATGTATAGTGTGTATCATGAAAGCAGAATATTATACAGTGATGTTAATGTACAGGGGATACAGAGGAAGTGGTATTGATGTACAGGGGATACAGAGGAAGTGGTATTGATGTTCAGGGGATACAGAGGAAGTGGTATTGATGTACAGGGGATACAGAGGAAGTGGTATTGATGTTCAGGGGATACAGAGGAAGTGGTATTGATGTTCAGGGGATACAGAGGAAGTGGTATTGATGTACAGGGGATACAGAGGAAGTGGTATTGATGTACAGGGGATACAGAGGAAGTGGTATTGATGTTCAGGGGATACAGAGGAAGTGGTATTGATGTTCAGGGGATACAGAGGAAGTGGTATTGATGTACAGGGGATACAGAGGAAGTGGTATTGATGTTCAGGGGATACAGAGGAAGTGGTATTGATGTTCAGGGGATACAGAGGAAGTGGTATTGATGTTCAGGGGATACAGAGGAAGTGGTATTGATGTACAGGGGATACAGAGGAAGTGGTATTGATGTACAGGGGATACAGAGGAAGTGGTATTGATGTACAGGGGATACAGAGGAAGTGGTATTGATGTTCAGGGGATACAGAGGAAGTGGTATTGATGTTCAGGGGATACAGAGGAAGTGGTATTGATGTTCAGGGGATACAGAGGAAGTGGTATTGATGTTCAGGGGATACAGAGGAAGTGGTATTGATGTTCAGGGGATACAGAGGAAGTGGTATTGATGTTCAGGGGATACAGAGGAAGTGGTATTGATGTTCAGGGGATACAGAGGAAGTGGTATTGATGTACAGGGGATACAGAGGAAGTGGTATTGATGTTCAGGGGATACAGAGGAAGTGGTATTGATGTTCAGGGGATACAGAGGAAGTGGTATTGATGTACAGGGGATACAGAGGAAGTGGTATTGATGTACAGGGGATACAGAGGAAGTGGTATTGATGTACAGGGGATACAGAGGAAGTGGTATTGATGTACAGGGGATACAGAGGAAGTGGTATTGATGTACAGGGGATACAGAGGAAGTGGTATTGATGTTCAGGGGATACAGAGGAAGTGGTATTGATGTACAGGGGATACAGAGGAAGTGGTATTGATGTTCAGGGGATACAGAGGAAGTGGTATTGATGTTCAGGGGATACAGAGGAAGTGGTATTGATGTACAGGGGATACAGAGGAAGTGGTATTGATGTACAGGGGATACAGAGGAAGTGGTATTGATGTACAGGGGATACAGAGGAAGTGGTATTGATGTACAGGGGATACAGAGGAAGTGGTATTGATGTACAGGGGATACAGAGGAAGTGGTATTGATGTACAGGGGATACAGAGGAAGTGGTATTGATGTTCAGGGGATACAGAGGAAGTGGTATTGATGTTCAGGGGATACAGAGGAAGTGGTATTGATGTTCAGGGGATACAGAGGAAGTGGTATTGATGTTCAGGGGATACAGAGGAAGTGGTATTGATGTTCAGGGGATACAGAGGAAGTGGTATTGATGTTCAGGGGATACAGAGGAAGTGGTATTGATGTTCAGGGGATACAGAGGAAGTGGTATTGATGTTCAGGGGTTACAGAGGAAGTGGTATTGATGTTCAGGGGTTACAGAGGAAGTGGTATTGATGTTCAGGGGTTACAGAGGAAGTGGTATTGATGTTCAGGGGTTACAGAGGAAGTGGTATTGATGTTCAGGGGTTACAGAGGAAGTGGTATTGATGTTCAGGGGTTACAGAGGAAGTGGTATTGATGTTCAGGGGTTACAGAGGAAGTGGTATTGATGTTCAGGGGTTACAGAGGAAGTGGTATTGATGTTCAGAGGTTACAGAGGAAGTGGTATTGATGTTCAGGGGTTACAGAGGAAGTGGTATTGATGTTCAGGGGTTACAGAGGAAGTGGTATTGATGTTCAGGGGTTACAGAGGAAGTGGTATTGATGTTCAGGGGTTACAGAGGAAGTGGTATTGATGTTCAGGGGATACAGAGGAAGTGGTATTGATGTTCAGGGGATACAGAGGAAGTGGTATTGATGTTCAGGGGATACAGAGGAAGTGGTATTGATGTACAGGGGATACAGAGGAAGTGGTATTGATGTTCAGGGGATACAGAGGAAGTGGTATTGATGTTCAGGGGATACAGAGGAAGTGGTATTGATGTTCAGGGGATACAGAGGAAGTGGTATTGATGTTCAGGGGATACAGAGGAAGTGGTATTGATGTACAGGGGATACAGAGGAAGTGGTATTGATGTTCAGGGGATACAGAGGAAGTGGTATTGATGTTCAGGGGATACAGAGGAAGTGGTATTGATGTACAGGGGATACAGAGGAAGTGGTATTGATGTACAGGGGATACAGAGGAAGTGGTATTGATGTACAGGGGATACAGAGGAAGTGGTATTGATGTACAGGGGATACAGAGGAAGTGGTATTGATGTACAGGGGATACAGAGGAAGTGGTATTGATGTTCAGGGGATACAGAGGAAGTGGTATTGATGTTCAGGGGATACAGAGGAAGTGGTATTGATGTTCAGGGGATACAGAGGAAGTGGTATTGATGTTCAGGGGATACAGAGGAAGTGGTATTGATGTTCAGGGGATACAGAAGAAGTGGTATTGATGTTCAGGGGATACAGAGGAAGTGGTATTGATGTTCAGGGGATACAGAGGAAGTGGTATTGATGTACAGGGGATACAGAGGAAGTGGTATTGATGTACAGGGGATACAGAGGAAGTGGTATTGATGTACAGGGGATACAGAGGAAGTGGTATTGATGTTCAGGGGATACAGAGGAAGTGGTATTGATGTTCAGGGGATACAGAGGAAGTGGTATTGATGTTCAGGGGATACAGAGGAAGTGGTATTGATGTTCAGGGGATACAGAGGAAGTGGTATTGATGTTCAGGGGATACAGAGGAAGTGGTATTGATGTTCAGGGGATACAGAGGAAGTGGTATTGATGTTCAGGGGATACAGAGGAAGTGGTATTGATGTTCAGGGGATACAGAGGAAGTGGTATTGATGTTCAGGGGTTACAGAGGAAGTGGTATTGATGTTCAGGGGTTACAGAGGAAGTGGTATTGATGTTCAGGGGTTACAGAGGAAGTGGTATTGATGTTCAGGGGTTACAGAGGAAGTGGTATTGATGTTCAGGGGTTACAGAGGAAGTGGTATTGATGTTCAGGGGTTACAGAGGAAGTGGTATTGATGTTCAGGGGTTACAGAGGAAGTGGTATTGATGTTCAGGGGTTACAGAGGAAGTGGTATTGATGTTCAGGGGTTACAGAGGAAGTGGTATTGATGTTCAGGGGTTACAGAGGAAGTGGTATTGATGTTCAGGGGTTACAGAGGAAGTGGTATTGATGTTCAGGGGTTACAGAGGAAGTGGTATTGATGTTCAGGGGTTACAGAGGAAGTGGTATTGATGTTCAGGGGTTACAGAGGAAGTGGTATTGATGTTCAGGGGTTACAGAGGAAGTGGTATTGATGTTCAGGGGTTACAGAGGAAGTGGTATTGATGTTCAGGGGTTACAGAGGAAGTGGTATTGATGTTCAGGGGTTACAGAGGAAGTGGTATTGATGTTCAGGGGTTACAGAGGAAGTGGTATTGATGTTCAGGGGTTACAGAGGAAGTGGTATTGATGTTCAGAGGTTACAGAGGAAGTGGTATTGATGTTCAGAGGTTACAGAGGAAGTGGTATTGATGTACAGGGGATACAGAGGAAGTGGTATTGATGTACAGGGGATACAGAGGAAGTGGTATTGATGTTCAGGGGATACAGAGGAAGTGGTATTGATGTACAGGGGATACAGAGGAAGTGGTATTGATGTACAGGGGATACAGAGGAAGTGGTATTGATGTACAGGGGTTACAGAGGAAGTGGTATTGATGTACAGGGGTTACAGAGGAAGTGGTATTGATGTACAGGGGTTACAGAGGAAGTGGTATTGATGTACAGGGGATACAGAGGAAGTGGTATTGATGTACAGGGGATACAGAGGAAGTGGTATTGATGTACAGGGGATACAGAGGAAGTGGTATTGATGTTCATGGGATACAGAGGAAGTGGTATTGATGTTCATGGGATACAGAGGAAGTGGTATTGATGTTCATGGGATACAGAGGAAGTGGTATTGATGTTCATGGGATACAGAGGAAGTGGTATTGATGTTCAGGGGTTACAGAGGAAGTGGTATTGATGTTCAGGGGATACAGAGGAATTGGTATTGATGTACAGGGGTTACAGAGGAAGTGGTATTGATGTACAGGGGATACAGAGGAAGTGGTATTGATGTTCAGGGGATACAGAGGAATTGGTATTGATGTACAGGGGTTACAGAGGAAGTGGTATTGATGTACAGGGGATACAGAGGAATTGGTATTGATGTTCAGGGGTTACAGAGGAAGTGGCACTGATGTATAGGGGATACAGAGGAAGTGGCACTGATGTATAGGGGATACAGAGGAAGTGGTATTGATGTACAGGGGTTACAGAGGAATTGGTATTGATGTACAGGGGATACAGAGGAATTGGTATTGATGTACAGGGGATACAGAGGAATTGGTATTGATGTACAGGGGTTACAGAGGAAGTGGTATTGATGTACAGGGGTTACAGAGGAAGTGGTATTGATGTACAGGGGATACAGAGTAAGTGGTATTGATGTACAGGGGTTACAGAGGAAGTGGTATTGCTGTACAGGGGATACAGAGGAAGTGGTATTGATGTACAGGGGTTACAGATGAATTGGTATTGATGTACAGGGGTTACAGAGGAAGTGGTATTGATTTACAGGGGTTACAGAGGAAGTGGCACTGATGTATAGGGGATACAGAGGAAGTGGTTTTGATGTATACGGAATACAGAGGAAGTGGTATTGATGTATTGGGGATACAGAGGAAGTGGTATTGATGTGGAAGCATTAGAATGGTATAAAGGAAGCAGATGTATAGATGGTGCAGTGTTACCGGGTATAGTGTTACCGGGTGCCGAGTTACCGAGTGCCGGGTGTATTGTTACCTGGTGTATTGTTACCGGGTGCTGGTTGGCGCGTTACCGGGTGTAATGTTACGGGGTGCCAGGTGTATTGTTACCAGGTGCTGTTTTACCGGGTGTATTGTTGCCGGTTGCGGTGTTGCCGGGTGCCGTGTTTGTAACGGACCGTTTCACTTTCAAGAGGATAAAACCCAGTTTAGGCGATATCCCCCTTTCCAGATGCACAGGCAGCTACTGCAAACACCACTCTCCCGACTGGAAACACCCGAACACTGGAACAGCTGAACAAGAAAAGCATACCATCAGCTTACACTCCTGGCAGTCAGCATACAATCCAATTCCCCCAAAGAACGAGACGACACATCGCTTTGAGGGTTAAGCAAGAACTCTGGACTGGCACATCCAGCCTGGTTTTTATTACAAGTGTTGAGAATACAGGACCGCCCACAGGGAGGGACAAAACAACCAATAGCATAATGGTTACAACCCCCAGGTTCCCTCCCCTCAGATAACCAGTTAACATAATTATTACAGCCAGAGAAAATACAGTTTTTATACATGTGCTATAACTTTAAAACCATACATCTTCATAACAATTACATATTTGGAATCAGCACACTTTAAACATAAACACTTCCAAAAATCAGCCAAATCCCTCCAGTGGATCAAAAGTTAGCTGGAGGTCCCTTTATGACCGACCGCAAGCACAATTTCCTGCCCAAAACAGTTCCATAGATTTCGAACGGGACTTAGTCTCTGGAGCTGAAAAACGAAGTGTAGGAGAAGGTAAGGGTCAGCGGTATTCGGTAAAATGTGTAGCCGATTTCAGTTCCATGAATTTGGCTACACATACCGCTGACCTCGTTCGAATGAACAAAGATGGCCGCCGCCACGGGTTCGTTTGTCGAATGGCGGCCACTTCGACTACTTTGGCACTTCGGCTGCATCCGAAGTGCCCATTTAAAGCTGCAGCACTGTTCCAAATTATTTAAAAGGACAGTCTATAAAATCCAATCTGCTAAAAGAGTCTTTAACAGGTAATACCTTCCAGGGGCCATAGTCTTAAAGGGTATTGTTACCCAAAGTCTCAATATGGCCCCAGACAGTTCTTAAAGGGCCAGCAGCAGCCCAATATAAAATAAAACATGCCCAAATGTAGTTTTTAAAGTGCAATATGTCCAGGGGCCATAGTCAGCGGGCAAACAGGCCTCTCCAATGCTCAGTGGCGAGGTTGGTTTCGCCACAGTGTTACTGGGTGTATTGTTACCGGGTGCCAGGTGTATTGTTGCCGGGTGCTGTGTTACCGGGTGTACTGCTTCCGGGTGCCGGATGGATTGTTGCCAGGTGCCGTGTGTATTGTTACCGGGTATAATCCAAGCATGGGTTAATCCAAGAGCTCTCCGCTGGTAACGAAGATTCAGCATACAGAAGGCAGGAAACACAGCATAATCCCTTTTCCCAAGGACTAGATGACACATAGTCTGGGAGTCAACTGAGGGCTTTATTGTAACATCACCAAATTTATACGGTTCTTACTGTACAGGGTTTCTAGACTGGGACAGCAGGGGTTTGAATCAAGGGGACTGTGTGGGAAACTGACCATGCAGGTTCATTTCCCAGCATTCCCTGCTGCCCATGGACAATGATGACATCAGCAAGTACATATAATTGGATTAACAGTGGTCACAGGAAAATACAGTATTTCACATTAAAATCTATAACTTATACAATTTCTTCTAGATTTCCATGATTGACTGCAGGGATCTGAGGGTCTCACGAATTACCGCTCACATCCCTGCAGAAATAACCGAATGCCACATGAACTACTACTTTGAATATATACCGATAGTGAGAAAGGAGAACTCACGAAGGGTTTCAATCTACCGAAAGAGTGGAACTCCCAAACGCTCCGGAAATCCAGCGGTGTTTGGAAATCAAGTAGCCGATTTTAGTTCCACGCACTCAACGACCAAACACCGCTGACCTTTTACCGAACAAAGATGGCCGCCGCCACGTGTTCGGCATACGAACGGCGGCCACCTGTGAAAAAACCTATAAACGGTACTTGCAACATTTTTGCAGTTAGTTAATGAGAGACACACGACCGCATCGGTGTGGTCTCTCATTCGGTATTTAAATCATTTCCCGAACAGGACGGTGGATATTGTTCGGGAAACGATTGCCTTGTTCACATAGCCCAGGGATAGGCAACCTTCGGCTCTCCAGATGTTGTGGACTACATCCCCCATAATGCTCTTACACACATAATGCTGGCAAAGCATCATGGGAGGTGTAGTCCAAAACATCTGGAGAGCCGAAGGTTGCCTATCCCTGACATAGCCTAACAATAGACAATACGGCCATTTTAAAAGTCCCAAACATAGTCCAAAGTAACAAAAGTCCTTTTCTAGTCTTTTAGTGGCTAGGTTTGCCACACCGGGTATAATGTAATCGGGTGTAGTGTTACCGGGTGTAGTGTTGCCGGGTGCCGGGTGTATTGGTATCGGGTGCCGGGTTACCGGGTGTCCCCATGAATGTCCCCCCGGGTGGAGCTGTATTGTTATCGGGTGCATTGTTACCGGGTATAATGTTACCAGGTGCCGGGTGTATTGTTATTGGGTATAATGTTACCGGGTGCCGGGTGTATTGTTATTGGGTATAATGTTACCGGGTGCCGGGTGTATTGTTATTGGGTATAATGTTACCGGATGCCGGGTGTATTGTTATTGGGTATAATGTTACCGGATGCCGGGTGTATTGTTATTGGGTATAATGTTACCGGATGCCGGGTGTATTGTTACCGGGTGTCCCCGGCCCGGTCTCCCCCTGGGCGGGCTGTGTCCCCATGTCCGGTACTGGGTGTCCCCGGTCGGGCAGGCTGTGTCTCTGTGTCCGGTACCGGGTATAATGTTACCGGGTGTCCCCGGTCCGGTCTCTCCCCGGGCGGGCTGTGTCCGGTACCGGGTGGATTGTTACCGGGTGTCCCCGGTCTCTCCCCGGGCGGGCTTTGTCCGGTACCGGGTATAATGTTACCGGGTGTCCCCGGCCCGGTATCTCCCGGGGCGGGCGGGCTGTGTCCGGTACCGGGAGGCTAAGGCGGGCTGTGTCCCTGTGTCCGGTACCGGGTGTATTGTTACCGGGTGTCCCCGGTCTCTCCCCGGGCGGGCTGTGTCCGGTACCGGGTATAATGTTACCGGGTGTCCCTTTGTCCGGTACCGGGTGTATTGTTACCGGGTATAATGTTCCCGGGTGTCCCCGGTCGGGCTGTGTCCGGTACCGGGTATAATGTTACCGGGTGTCCCTGTGTCCGGTACCGGGTGTATTGTTACCGGGTATAATGTTCCAAGGTGTATTGTTACCGGGTGTCCCTGTGTCCGGTACCGGGTGTAATGTTACCGGGTATAATGTTCCCGGGTATAATGTTCCCGGGTATAATGTTCCCGGGTATAATGTTCCCGGGTATAATGTTCCCGGGTATAATGTTCCCGGGTATAATGTTCCCGGGTATAATGTTCCCGGGTGTAATGTTCCCGGGTGTAATGTTCCCGGGTGTAATGTTACCGGGTGTAATGTTACCGGGTGTAATGTTACCGGGTGTAATGTTACCGGGTGTAATGTTACCGGGTGTAATGTTACCGGGTGTAATGTTACCGGGTGTAATGTTACCGGGTGTAATGTTACCGGGTGTAATGTTACCGGGTGTAATGTTCCCGGGTGTAATGTTCCCGGGTGTAATGTTCCCGGGTGTAATGTTCCCGGGTGTAATGTTCCCGGGTGTAATGTTCCCGGGTGTAATGTTCCCGGGTGTAATGTTCCCGGGTGTAATGTTCCCGGGTGCCGGGTGTATTGTTAGCGGGTGTCCCCGTGTCGGGTGCCGGGTGTATTGTTAGCGGGTGTCCCCGTGTCCGGTACCGGGTGTATTGTTAGCGGGTGTCCCCGTGTCCGGTACCGGGTGTATTGTTAGCGGGTGTCCCCGTGTCCGGTACCGGGTGTATTGTTAGCGGGTGTCCCCGTGTCCGGTACCGGGTGTATTGTTAGCGGGTGTCCCCGTGTCCGGTACCGGGTGTATTGTTAGCGGGTGTCCCCGTGTCCGGTACCGGGTGTATTGTTAGCGGGTGTCCCCGTGTCCGGTACCGGGTGTATTGTTAGCGGGTGTCCCCGTGTCCGGTACCGGGTGTATTGTTAGCGGGTGTCCCCGTGTCCGGTACCGGGTGTATTGTTAGCGGGTGTCCCCGTGTCCGGTACCGGGTGTATTGTTAGCGGGTGTCCCCGTGTCCGGTACCGGGTGTATTGTTAGCGGGTGTCCCCGTGTCCGGTACCGGGTGTATTGTTAGCGGGTGTCCCCGTGTCCGGTACCGGGTGTATTGTTAGCGGGTGTCCCCGTGTCCGGTACCGGGTGTATTGTTAGCGGGTGTCCCCGTGTCCGGTACCGGGTGTATTGTTAGCGGGTGTCCCCGTGTCCGGTTCCGGGTGTATTGTTAGCGGGTGTCCCCGTGTCCGGTTCCGGGTGTATTGTTAGCGGGTGTCCCCGTGTCCGGTTCCGGGTGTATTGTTAGCGGGTGTCCCCGTGTCCGGTACCGGGTGTATTGTTAGAGGGTGTCCCCGTGTCCGGTACCGGGTGTATTGTTAGCGGGTGTCCCCGTGTCCGGTACCGGGTGTATTGTTAGCGGGTGTCCCCGTGTCCGGTACCGGGTGTATTGTTAGCGGGTGTCCCCGTGTCCGGTACCGGGTGTATTGTTACCGGGTGTCCCCGTGTCCGGTACCGGGTGTATTGTTACCGGGTGTCCCTGTGTCTGGTTCCGGGTGTATTGTTACCGGGTGTCCCCGGTCTCTCCCCGGGCGGGCTTTGTCCGGTACCGGGTATAATGTTACCGTGTGTCCCCGGCCCGGTCTCTCCCGGGGCAGGCGGGCTGTGTCCGGTACCGGTAGGCTCGGGCAGGCTGTATCCCTGTGTCCGATACCGGGTGTATTGTTACCGGGTGTCCCCGGGCGGGCTGTCCCCGGTACCGGGTGTATTGTTACCGGGTGTCCCCGGTACCGGGTGTATTGTTACCGGGTGTCCCCGGTACCGGGTGTATTGTTACCGGGTGTCCCCGGTACCGGGTGTATTGTTACCGGGTGTCCCCGGTACCGGGTGTATTGTTACCGGGTGTCCCCGGTACCGGGTGTATTGTTACCGGGTGTCCCCGGTACCGGGTGTATTGTTACCGGGTGTCCCCGGGCGGGCTGTGTCCGGTACCGGGTGTATTGTTACCGGGTGTCCCCGGGCGGGCTGTGTCCGGTACCGGGTGTATTGTTACCTGGGTGTCCCCGGGCAGGCTGTGTCCGGTACCGGGTGTATTGTTACCTGGGTGTCCCCGGGCGGGCTGTGTCCGGTACCGGGTGTATTGTTACCTGGGTGTCCCCCGGCGGGCTGTGTCCGGTACCGGGTGTCCCCGGGCGGGCTGTGTCCGGTACCGGGTGTCCCCGGGCGGGCTGTGTCCCCGTGTCCGGTACCGGGAGGCCCGGGCTCGGTACTGACCTGGCTGTGAGGCCGCAGCTCGCTCCCTGGCCGCCGATATCCTCTCCCGGGCTCCGGCTCCGGCCTGTGCGCTGGGAATGAGAGCCGGGGAGGGGGAGCTGGAGGCGGCGCCGGCTGGAGGAGGAGGAGGGGGGGGAGGAGCTGGGAGAGGCCCAGGCCCAGCGCAGACACCCGGGGGCCTTCCCTCCTTCCTTATATTTATTAATTATTAATAATAATAATAATATAACTGCATTAATTGATTAATAATAATAATAATAATAATATAACTGCATTAATTGATTATTAATAATAATAATAATAATAATAATATAACTGCATTCATTGATTAATAATAATAATAATATTACTGCATTCATTAATTAATAATAATATTATATATATATATATATATATTACTGCATTCATTGATTAATAATAATAATATTATATATATATATTACTGCATTCATTGATTAATAATAATAATATTATATATATATTACTGCATTCATTGATTAATTATAATATTATATATTACTGCATTCATTGATTCAATGATTTATTATATACATTACTGGACTCATCGATTGATTATATACAATTATTATATTTATTACTATATTTATTGACTGAAGTATATAGATTACTGTATTTATTGATTTATATTAATTACTGTATTCATTTATTATATGAATTACTGTGTTTTCTGATAGCCGCCAACTGGGCACCCAGATAGCCACAGACTGGCAGAGGTCTGGACACAACCAGCGTACACTGTATACATCGATAGCCAGAGACTGGCAGAGGTCTGGACACAACCAGCATACACTGTATACATCGATAGCCACAGACTGGCACAGGTCTGGACACAACCAGCGTACACTGTATACATCGATAGCCACAGACTGGCAGAGGTCTGGACACAACCAGCATACACTGTATACATCGATAGCCACAGGTCTGGACACAACCAGCATACACTGTACATCAATAGCCACAGACTGGCAGAGGCCTGGCACCCCCACGTACACTGTATACGTCAATAGCTACAGACTGTCAGAGGCCTGGGCAACCCCACATACACTGTATACATCGATAGCCACAGACTGGCACAGGGCCTGGGCACCCCCACATACACTGTATTCACTAATAACCTTAGACTGACAGAAGGTATTCACCCACCAAACTTGCTGTTTTTACTGATACCCACAGACAGGTAGAGTATCATTGCATTCATTGTTTCCAATTGGCAGGCAGAGGTAAGGAGACCTGGGCACTCCTAGAATGCACTGAGTATTCCATGGTACCCACAAACTGGCAGAGGGACTGTTTACCGCACACTTACACTAATTCACTGATAACCATAGATTGGCAAAGAGCTGGGTACCCCACAATTACACTAATTCGCTGATAACCATAGACTGGCAGAGAGCTGGGTACCCCACACTTACACTAATTCACTGATAACCATAGACTGGCAGAGAGCCTGGGTACCCCACTCTTACACTGTATTCACTGATAACCATAGACTGGCAGAGAGCCTGGGTACCCCACTCTTACACTGTATTCACTGATAACCATAGACTGGTAGAGAGCCTGGGTACCCCACACTTACACTGTATTCACTGATAACCATAGACTGGCAGAGAGCCTGGGTACCCCACACTTACACTGTATTTACTGATAACCATAGATTGGCAGAGAGCCTGAGTACCCCACGCTTACACTAATTCACTGATAACCATAGACTGGCAGAGAGCCTGGGTACCCCACTCTTACACTGTATTCACTGATAACCATAGACTGGTAGAGAGCCTGGGTACCCCACACTTACACTGTATTCACTGATAACCATAGACTGGCAGAGAGCCTGGGTACCCCACTCTTACACTGTATTCACTGATAACCATAGACTGGTAGAGAGCCTGGGTACCCCACACTTACACTGTATTCACTGATAACCATAGACTGGCAGAGAGCCTGGGTACCCCACACTTACACTGTATTTACTGATAACCATAGATTGGCAGAGAGCCTGAGTACCCCACGCTTACACTAATTCACTGATAACCATAGACTGGCAGAGAGCCTGGGTACCCCACACTAACACTGTATTCACTGATAACCATAGATTGGCAGAGAGCTGGGTACCCCACACTTACACTAATTCACTGATAAACATAGATTGGCATAGAGCTGGGTACCCCACACTTACACTAATTCACTGATAACCATAGATTGGCATAGAGCTGGGTACCCCACACTTACACTAATTCACTGATAACCATAGATTGGCAGAGAGCTGGGTACCCCACACTTACACTAATTCACTGATAACCATAGAGTGGCAGAGAGCCTGGGTACCCCACACTTACACTGTATTCACTGATAACCATAGACTGGCAGACAGCCTGGGTACCCCACACTTACACTAATTCACTGATAACATTAGACTGGCAGAGAGCCTGGGTACCCCACACTTACACTAATTCGCTGATAACCATAGACTGGCAGAGAGCCGGGGTACCCCACACTTACACTAATTCGCTGATAACCATAGACTGGCAGAGAGCCTGGGTACCCCACACTTACACTAATTCACTGATAACCATAGACTGGCAGAGAGCCTGGGTACCCCACTCTTACACTGTATTCACTGATAACCATAGACTGGCAGAGAGCCTGGGTACCCCACTCTTACACTGTATTCACTGATAACCATAGACTGGCAGAGAGCCTGGGTACCCCACACTTACACTGTATTCACTGAAAACCATAGATTGGCAGAGAGCCTGGGTACCCCACACTTACACTGTATTCACTGATAACCATAGATTGGCAGAGAGCCTGGGTACCCCACACTTACACTAATTCACTGATAACCATAGACTGGCAGAGAGCCTGAGTACCCCACTCTTACACTGTATTCACTGATAACCATAGATTGGCAGAGAGCTGGGTACCCCACACTTACACTAATTCACTGATAACCATAGACTGGCAGAGAGCCTGGGTACCCCACACTTACACTAATTCACTGATAACCATAGACTGTCAGAGAGCCTGGGTACCCCACACTTACACTGCATTCACTGATAACCATAGATTGGCAGAGAGCTGGGTACCCCACACTTACACTGTATTCACTGATAACCATAGACTGGCAGAGAGCTGGGTACCCCACACTTACACTGCATTCACTGATAACCATAGACTGTCAGAGAGCCTGGGTACCCCACGCTTACACTGTATTCACTGATAACCATAGACTGGCAGAGAGCCTGGGTACCCCACACTTACACTAATTTACTGATAACCATAGACTGGCAGAGATCCTGGGTACCCCACTCTTACACTAATTCACTGATAACCATAGACTGGCAGAGAGCCTGGGTACCCCACACTTACACTGTATTCACTGATAACCATAGACTGGCAGACAGCCTGGGTACCCCACACTTACACTGTATTCACTGATAACCATAGACTGGCAGAGAGCCTGGGTACCCCACACTTACACTGTATTCACTGATAACCATAGATTGGCAGAGAGCTGGGTACCCCACACTTACACTAATTCGCTGATAACCATAGACTGGCAGAGAGCCTGGGTACCCCACAATTACACTGTATTCACTGATAACCATAGATTGGCAGAGAGCCTGGGTACCCCACACTTACACTGTATTCACTGATAACCATAGACTGGCAGAGAGTCTGGGTACCCCACACTTACACTGTATTCACTGATAACCATAGACTGGCAGAGAGCCTGGGTACCCCACACTTACACTGTATTCACTGATAACCATAGACTGGCAGAGAGCTGGGTACCCCACACTTACACTGCATTCACTGATAACCATAGATTGGCAGAGAGCCTGGGTACCCCACACTTACACTAATTTACTGATAACCATAGATTGGCAGAGAGCCTGGGTACCCCACACTTACACTAATTCACTGATAACCATAGATTGGCAGAGAGCCTGGGTACCCCACACTTACACTGTATTCACTGATAACCATAGACTGGCAGAGAGCCTGGGTACCCCACACTTACACTGTATTCACTGATAACCATAGACTGGCAGAGAGCTGGGTACCCCACACTTACACTGCATTCACTGATAACCATAGATTGGCAGAGAGCCTGGGTACCCCACACTTACACAAATTTACTGATAACCATAGACTGGCAGAGAGCCTGGGTACCCCACTCTTACACTGTATTCACTGATAACCATAGATTGGCAGAGAGCCTGGGTACCCCACACTTAAACTAATTTACTGATAACCATAGACTGGCAGAGATCCTGAGTACCCCACACTTACACTAATTCACTGATAACCATAGACTGGCAGAGAGCCTGGGTACCCCACACTTACACTACATTCACTGATAACCATAGATTGGTAGAGAGCTGCGTACCCCACACTTACACTGTATTCACTTGTAACGGACCGTTTCACTTACAAGAGGATAAAACCCAGTTTAGGCGATAATCCCCTTTACAGATGCACAGGCAGCTACTGCAAACACCATTCTCCCGACTGGAGACACACGAACACTGGATCCGAGAAACCTTTTAAATTCTCCCAAGCATATGAATGCTGTAGACCATTGAATAGGAACCATACGAATAGGCTTGTACTCCTAGCAGTCAACTGGAACAGCATGCAATAAATCCTTCCCCCCAATAATGAGACGACACATCACTTTGAGGGTAAAACAGGAACTCTGGACTGGCTCATCCAGCCTGGCTTTTATTTCCAACTCACACATACAGGCCACACCCAGGGGGAGGCATAAAAGAACCAATGACATAGATGTTACCTCCCACACATCCCCTCCCCTTAGTGTGACACATAATCCCATTATGCATACAGTTTAAAATATACTTTTACACAACTTTCATAACTTTAAAACCATACATCACATTCACATAAAAATACATATCCACAATCAATCCATTCAGGGGAACAACATATTAAAAAATGGCATGGGTCAGACCAGGGGTTCAAAAGTTACTAAAAGTATCTTTTGTCCCTCCTGGCTGGCAGAAAAACATCCCCACAATGCACCCTGGTTTCCTCCCTTCAGCCCTGGAGTTAATTGGAGAAGTAATCCAATTATCCAGGACTAAAGGCAGACTCCTTTAACCACATGGTTGCAAAACGACATAAAACACTTTAAAATACATAAAGTCACATTTACACATAACACACAGACATTTCACCTATCCCCAGATAGCTGGGATCTGCACGCACAAAACTACAGAATAGCGCGCAGATCCTACTCACACAGTACAATTGCCATGGAGCTAAAGTCTTTCCCATAGTCTTTCATTATATGAATAGGCTCCATGGTATGGCTATCTGGGGTATCACATTCCCATAAAGTCTGGTCCATAGTCCAAAGGCAAGAGGCGGGCAATCAGCCCCCTCCAAGGACACGTGGCGAGGTCGGTTTCGCCACATCACTGATAACCATAGATTGGCAGAGAGCCTGGGTACCCCACACTTACACTAATTCACTGATAACCAAAGATTGGCAGAGAGCCTGGGTACCCCACACTTACACTGTATTCACTGATAACCATAGATTGGCAGAGAGCCTGGGTACCCCACACTTACACCAATTCACTGATAACCATAGATTGGCAGAGAGCCTGGGTACCCCACACTTACACTGTATTCACTGATAACCATAGATTGGCATAGAGCTGGGTACCCCACACTTACACTAATTCGCTGATAACCATAGACTGGCAGAGAGCCTGGGTACCCCACACTTACACTGTATTCACTGATAACCATTGATTGGCAGAGAGCCTGGGTACCCCACACTTACACTGTATTCACTGATAACCATAGACTGGCAGAGAGCCTGGGTACCCCACACTTACACTGTATTCACTGATAACCATAGACTGGCAGAGAGCCTGGGTACCCCACACTTACACTGTATTCACTGATAACCATAGACTGGCAGAGAGCTGGGTACCCCACACTTACACTGCATTCACTGATAACCATAGATTGGCAGAGAGCCTGGGTACCCCACACTTACACTAATTTACTGATAACCATAGATTGGCAGAGAGCCTGTGTACCCCACTCTTACACTAATTCACTGATAACCATAGACTGGCAGAGAGCCTGGGTACCCCACTCTTACACTAATTCACTGATAACCATAGATTGGCAGAGAGCCTGGGTACCCCACACTTACACTGTATTCACTGATAACCATAGACTGGCAGAGAGCCTGGGTACCCCACACTTACACTGTATTCACTGATAACCATAGACTGGCAGAGAGCTGGGTACCCCACACTTACACTGCATTCACTGATAACCATAGATTGGCAGAGAGCCTGGGTACCCCACACTTACACTAATTTACTGATAACCATAGACTGGCAGAGAGCCTGGGTACCCCACACTTACACTAATTCACTGATAACCATAGATTGGCAGAGAGCCTGGGTACCCCACACTTACACTGTATTCACTGATAACCATAGACTGGCAGAGAGCCTGGGTACCCCACACTTACACTGTATTCACTGATAACCATAGACTGGCAGAGAGCTGGGTACCCCACACTTACACTGCATTCACTGATAACCATAGACTGGCAGAGAGCCTGGGTACCCCACACTTACACTGTATTCACTGTTAACCATGGACTGGCAGAGATCCTGGGTACCCCACACTTACACTGTATTCACTGATAACCATAGACTGGCAGAGAGCCTGGGTACCCCACACTTACACTGTATTCACTGATAACCATAGCCTGGCAGAGAGCCTGGGTACCCCACACTTACACTGTATTCACTGATAACCATAGACTGGCAGAGAGCCTAGGTACCCCACACTTACACTAATTCACTGATAACCATAGACTGTCAGAGAGCCTGGGTACCCCACACTTACACTGTATTCACTGATAACCACAGACTGGCAGAGAGCCTGGGTACCCCACACTTACACTAATTCACTGATATAACCATAGACTGGCAGAGAGCCTGGGTACCCCACACTTACACTGTATTCACTGATAACCATAGCCTGGCAGAGAGCCTGGGTACCCCACACTTACACTGTATTCACTGATAACCATAGACTGACAGAGAGCCTGGGTACCCCACACTTACACTAATTCACTGATAACCATAGACTGGCAGAGAGCCTGGGTACCCCACACTTACACTGTATTCACTGATAACCAAAGACTGGCAGAGAGCCTGGGTACCCCACACTTACACTAATTCACTGATATAACCATAGACTGGCAGAGAGCCTGGGTACTCCACACGTACACTAATTCACTGATAACCATAGACTGGCAGAGAGCCTGGGTACCCCACACTTTCACTGTATTCACTGATAACCATAGACTGACAGAGAGCCTGGGTACCCCACACTTACACTGTATTCACTGATAACCATAGACTGGCAGAGAGCCTGGGTACCCCACACTTACACTGTATTCACTGATAACCATGGACTGGCAGAGAGCCTGGGTACCCCACACTTACACTGTATTCACTGATAACCATAGACTGGCAGAGAGCCTGGGTACCCCACACTTACACTAATTCAGTGATATAACCATAGACTGGCAGAGAGCCTGGGTACCCCACACTTACACTGTATTCACTGATAACCAAAGACTGGCAGAGAGCCTGGGTACCCCACACTTACACTAATTCACTGATATAACCATAGACTGGCAGAGAGCCTGGGTACTCCACACATACACTAATTCACTGATAACCATAGACTGGCAGAGAGCCTGGGTACCCCACACTTTCACTGTATTCACTGATAACCATAGACTGACAGAGAGCCTGGGTACCCCACACTTACACTGTATTCACTGATAACCATAGACTGGCAGAGAGCCTGGGTACCCCACACTTACACTGTATTCACTGATAACCATGGACTGGCAGAGAGCCTGGGTACCCCACACTTACACTGTATTCACTGATAACCATAGACTGGCAGAGAGCCTGGGTACCCCACACTTACACTGTATTCACTGATAACCATAGACTGGCAGAGAGCCTGGGTACCCCACACTTACACTAATTCACTGATATAACCATAGACTGGCAGAGAGCCTGGGTACCCCACACTTACACTGTATTCACTGATAACCATAGCCTGGCAGAGAGCCTGGGTACCCCACACTTACACTAATTCACTGATATAACCATAGACTGGCAGAGAGCCTGGGTACTCCACACGTACACTAATTCACTGATAACCATAGACTGGCAGAGAGCCTGGGTACCCCACACTTTCACTGTATTCACTGATAACCATAGACTGACAGAGAGCCTGGGTACCCCACACTTACACTGTATTCACTGATAACCATAGACTGGCAGAGAGCCTGGGTACCCCACACTTACACTGTATTCACTGATAACCATGGACTGGCAGAGAGCCTGGGTACCCCACACTTACACTGTATTCACTGATAACCATAGACTGGCAGAGAGCCTGGGTACCCCACACTTACACTAATTCGGTGATATAACCATAGACTGGCAGAGAGCCTGGGTACCCCACACTTACACTGTATTCACTGATAACCATAGCCTGGCAGAGAGCCTGGGTACCCCACTCGTACACTGTATTCACTGATAACCATAGACTGGCAGAGAGCCTGGATACCCCACACTTACACTGTATTCACTGATAACCATAGACTGGCAGAGAGCCTGGGTACCCCACACTTACACTAATTCACTGATATAACCATAGACTGGCAGAGAGCCTGGGTACCCCACACTTACACTGTATTCACTGATAACCATAGCCTGGCAGAGAGCCTGGGTACCCCACACTTACACTAATTCACTGATATAACCATAGACTGGCAGAGAGCCTGGGTACTCCACACGTACACTAATTCACTGATAACCATAGACTGGCAGAGAGCCTGGGTACCCCACACTTTCACTGTATTCACTGATAACCATAGACTGACAGAGAGCCTGGGTACCCCACACTTACACTGTATTCACTGATAACCATAGACTGGCAGAGAGCCTGGGTACCCCACACTTACACTGTATTCACTGATAACCATGGACTGGCAGAGAGCCTGGGTACCCCACACTTACACTGTATTCACTGATAACCATAGACTGGCAGAGAGCCTGGGTACCCCACACTTACACTAATTCGGTGATATAACCATAGACTGGCAGAGAGCCTGGGTACCCCACACTTACACTGTATTCACTGATAACCATAGCCTGGCAGAGAGCCTGGGTACCCCACTCGTACACTGTATTCACTGATAACCATAGACTGGCAGAGAGCCTGGGTACCCCACACTTACACTAATTCACTGATAACCATAGATTGGCAGAGAGCCTGGGTACCCCACACTTACACTAATTTACTGATAACCATAGACTGGCAGAGAGCCTGGGTACCCCACACTTACACTAATTCACTGATAACCACAGATTGGCAGAGAGCCTGGGTACCCCACACTTACACTGTATTCACTGATAACCATAGACTGGCAGAGAGCCTGGGTACCCCACACTTACACTGTATTCACTGATAACCATAGACTGGCAGAGAGCCTGGGTACCCCACACTTACACTGTATTCACTGATAACCATAGACTGGCAGAGAGCTAGGTACCCCACACTTACACTAATTTACTGATAACCATAGACTGGCAGAGAGCCTGGGTACCCCACACTTACACTAATTCACTGATAACCATAGACTGGCAGAGAGCCTGGGTACCCCACACTTACACTGTATTCACTGATAACCATAGACTGGCAGAGAGCCTGGGTACCCCACACTTACACTGCATTCACTAATAACCATAGACTGGCAGAGAGCTGGGTACCCCACACTTACACTGTATTCACTGATAACCATAGATTGGCAGAGAGCTGGGTACCCCACACTTACACTGTATTCACTGATAACCATAGATTGGCAGAGAGCTGGGTACCCCACACTTACACTGCATTCACTAGTAACCATAGATTGGCAGAGAGCTGGGTACCCCACACTTACACTGTATTCACTGATAACCATAGATTGGCAGAGAGCCTGGGTACCCCACACTTACACTGTATTCACTGATAACCATAGATTGGCATAGAGCTGGGTACCCCACACTTACACTGTATTCACTGATAACCATAGATTGGCAGAGAGCTGGGTACCCCACACTTACACTGCATTCACTGATAGCCATAGATTGGCAGAGAGCCTGGGTACCCCACACTTACACTGTATTCACTGTTAACCATGGACTGGCAGAGATCCTGGGTACCCCACACTTACACTGTATTCACTGATAACCATAGATTGGCAGAGAGCTGGGTACCCCACACTTACACTGTATTCACTGATAACCATAGCCTGGCAGAGAGCCTGGGTACCCCACACTTACACTGTATTCACTGATAACCATAGATTGGCAGAGAGCTGGGTACCCCACACTTACACTGCATTCACTGATAACCATAGATTGGCAGAGAGCCTGGGTACCCCACACTTACACTGTATTCACTGTTAACCATGGACTGGCAGAGATCCTGGGTACCCCACACTTACACTGTATTCACTGATAACCATAGACTGGCAGAGAGCCTGGGTACCCCACACTTACACTAATTTACTGATAACCATAGACTGGCAGAGAGCCTGGGTACCCCACACTTACACTAATTCACTGATAACCATAAATTGGCAGAGAGCCTGGGTACCCCACACTTACACTGTATTCACTGTTAACCATGGACTGGCAGAGATCCTGGGTACCCCACACTTACACTGTATTCACTGATAACCATAGACTGGCAGAGAGCCTGGGTACCCCACACTTACACTAATTCACTGACAAGGTTAATGCTACATACAGCTAACTTACTGAACATGCCCAAGGCGGCGAGTGGCACATGGATGTGGCTTATTGAATGTGCACACTTCTTAGCCCCAATATTTTAATAGGAAACAGACTGCATTTCATTCATAGATAAACTGTTTAAGAATCAGTGTACGAGCTGTAATTAGTAATTAGTTGCTGTTTAAATACCTTCTGTTAATCTTTTTAAATTTGCTGACTGGTCCCTCGGAATAGAAAATGTTAATTGTACTTGCTTTACATATTTTCCGGCCTGATATAGGAACTTATGGAATAATGCGTTGCAGCTGATATCAATATTTTCACACCCTTAGCAAAACCAGCAGCTGACTGTGCTGTTCTTAAAATATACCTTCATTTCAATTTCCGATTAGTCAGTGCCAAGAAGTAACACAATCAAACATATACTTGGCATGTCAGCTGATTCCTGCCAAGAGCCTGGCCAGCATACCAAAATGATTGCTTGTGTAACCCTTCGTAGATATGCCTAGTATAGAGTACATGATCCCAAACCCATTCCTCGTGTAAACCCTACCAGTGATATCCTAAATATGATCCCAAACACATTCCTTGTGTAAACCTTCCAGTGATATCCCTAATGTGATGCCAAACTGACTCCTCATGTAAACCCTTCCAGTAATATACCAAATATGACCCCAAAACGATTCCTCGTGTAAACCCTACCATTGACATCCCTAATATAATCCCAAACCGATTCCTTGTGTAAACCCTACCAGTCATATCCTAAATATGACTGTGGCGAAACCAGCTTCGCCACTGTGAACTGGAGAGGCCTGGTTGCTAGCCTCCTGCCCGCTGACTATGGCCCCTGGACATGTTGCACTTTAAAAACTATATTTGGGCATGTAATAATTTATATTGCTGCTACTGGCCCTTTAAAATCAGCAATGGACATTTTGGGACTACTGTCCCTTTAAGACTGTGAAGCATATTCTATTGTACTGCCTGTATATTGTATATGTATTCATGTGTTAAGTTTAACCTGGGTGATATGTATGCAGCATTCAACTGATTGTTCGGTAGAATCACTCCATTCATTATATTGAGTGAAACTACCGAACAACCAGACCACCCAGGAATAAGTGTGCCTCCAATTACCATTTGCAACAATGTTGCAAACAGGTAATTGGCAATCCATGTAATGTATTCTTTGTCCTCTGGGTGGCCGCCATTCGGGAAACAAACACGTGGCGGCGGCCATCTTAAACTACCGAACAGCGGTGTTTTGCCGTCGAGTGTCTGGAACTGAAATCGGACACTTGACTAGGCAAACACCGCTGAGACCTCCATACTCCCAGAAATTCGTATAGAAACTACCGAATGACCCGCCGTTCGGTAGAAAGAAACATACGAACTAGGGGATTCATGCGAATCCCCCTTAGTCTCTATAACCCAAGTAATTCGTCTGTTTCATTCACTTGTTTGTGACCGACCGCAGGGCCAAAATGCATGGAACGGTTTTCGGATACTTTACCCATGCGGTCGGTCAAATCTTTGGAACCTCATATCTCCCGAACCATTCATCCGAATGACCTGATTCTTGAATATGTTGTCCCCCTGAATAAGGGCTATCAGGGGATACCTGTTTTGGGGGTGTAGCATGTGTATTTGGGGTACATCCAGGAATTGGGGAAAAAGGTGTACGGTATAATTATGTTAAGTGCTAATCTAAGGGGAGGAAATGTGTGGGAGGTACATCCATGTGATTGGTTAAATTCATCCTCCCCCTGGGAGTGTCCTGTATGTACTTGGTTGTAATAAAAGCCAGACTGGGTGTCCCAGTCCAGAGTTCTTGCTTAACCCTCAAAGCGATGTGTCGTCTCGGTCTTTGGGGGAATGGGATTGTATGCTGACTGCCAAGAGTGTAAGCCGATGTCTGCTTTTCTTGTTCAGCTGTTCCAGTGTTCGTGTGGTTCCAGTCGGGAGAATGGTGTTTGCAGTAGCTGCCTGTGCATCTGGAAAGGGGATTATCGCCTAAACTGGGTTTTATCCTCTTGTAAGTGAAACGGTCCGTTACAATGACCCTAAACCGATTCCTCGTGTAAACCCTACTAGTGATATCCCTAATATGATCCCAAACCGATTCCTTGTCTAAACCCTTCCAGAGATATCCCTAATATCATCCTAAACCAATTCCTTGTGTAAACCCTACCAGTGACATCCCTAATATAATCCCAAACCGATTCCTCGTATAAACCCTACCAGTCATATCCTAAATATGACCCTAAACCGATTCCTCGTGTAAACCCTACTAGTGATATCCCTAATATGATCCCAAACCGATTCCTTGTCTAAACCCTTCCAGAGATATCCCTAATATTATCCTAAACCAATTCCTTGTGTAAACCCTACCAGTGATATCCCTAATATGATCCCAAACTGATTCCTTGTGTAAACCTTTCCAGTAATATTCCAAATATGATCCCAAACCGATTCCTCATGTAAACTCTTCCAGTGATATCTGTTGCGGTCACCGGCCCGCCGAGCCTCACGGCCGTGCCCAACCGGCACGACCGTACCGACTACACGAGCTTACCTGCTCGTCGGCGAGCCGGGAACCGCGCACTCACTTCTTCCGGGCATCACGCCCGAATCCAATATGGCGCCGATCACGTGGTCGCGTCTATGGATAGCCCCGCCCCCGAGAGTTATACCAACGTGTGCGTAACGTCACGACGTCAACGCACACGCACGTTTTGGGGTCAGAGGTCGCCCTCTGACAATCATAGCCTAGAGAGGGGTATTTAAACCCCTAGCTTTTCCCATTACTTTGCCCTGTCGTGGTTTCAGTTTCCTGATTTCCTGAGAGTGCTATTTCCGTGATTCTGATTTCCTGGTATCTTGATCCTTGGCGTTTCCCTGGTTATTCTGATCTCTGGTTTCCCTGACTTGGCTTGTTTTATCGGTATTGAGTATTTTCTGGCTTCCTTGACCTCGGCTTTCCCTTTGACCATTCTCTGTCTCTAGCGTATTAGTCCGGCCATTCTAAGGTCCGGTTTACGCTCTATCCTGTTATTTTCCTTTTCTTACTTATGTATATGTTTACATAGTTTCTGCGTGCTGGACCACATAGTTAGCCGTGACATTACGACAGGGACATGGATCCTGCAGAACTATGCAAACATATGATCACCTGTGAAAATAGGGTGGAGGATATGGACCACAGGTTAGACCAATTTGCCCAGGCATTTCAGACCATGCTCCAGAGGACTGCCTATTTAGAGGTCCCTCCTGTACCACCTGTGGTTCCGCCACCTGTAGTGGTTCCCGTACCACATAAACCACCGTCCATAACCCTGTCACCTCCCCCTCGTTATGGAGGTGATTCTAAAGAATTCAGAGTTTTTTTAAACCAAATAGAATACCACTTTGAGGCCTCCCCAGGTTCATTCCCTACAGATAGATCTAAAATAGGCTATCTGATGAACCAATTAACCGGAAAAGCCTTAACCTGGGCTAACCCCTTATGGGAAAGTGGTGACGCAGTAGCCCGTGATTACAGTGCCTTTCTCACAGCTTTTAAGGCTACGTTTGAACCTAAAGGCAGGGAGAAGAACGCTGCCAAAGCCCTTATGAGAATCAAGCAAGGCAGTCGTTCTGTAGCCGATTATGCTATAGAGTTCAGGACATTAGCGTCTGAGGTTGATTGGACCAATAGCGGTCTGGTGGCTGCTTTCTCTGAAGGTCTAGCTGAGAGTATACAAGATGAGACTGCAGCTAGAGACCTTCCGGTTAATCTTAATGAGTTTATTGCCTACATGATAGACATTGACAACCGGCTCAGAGAGAGAGAGAAAAACAAACAACGTAACAGACGTTCTAATTTGTCCATAGCTCCTCGTTTCTCTAACCCAGTGGTGAGTAGCCAAACGCCTCTTCCGGAACCTGAACCCATGCAATTGGGTAGCGCTAAACTCACTGAGGCAGAGAGACAACACAGACGTAACGAGGGGTTATGTATGTATTGTGGCAAGAAGGGACATCTAAGATCGTCATGCCCGGTTCGGCCGGAAAACTTGCACACCTAAGGCACGTACGGGGACCGACCTTAGGTGTGATGTATATGTCCCCTAAATTGACTAAGAACCGTTTCCTTGTCAAAGTTACCTTGTCTTTTAAGAAGACTACTATCCAGTGTGAGGCTATTATTGACTCTGGGGCAGCTGAGAATTTCCTAGACAAAGAGTTCTCTGCTAAACATCTCCTGCCCTTAAGACAAAAAGAGAAACCTATAGCAGTCGAGGCCATTGATGGAAGGCCTCTTTCCCAGCCTTTCATCACACACGAAACTCTGCCAATCACTGTCTCAGTGGGTATTCTCCACTCTGAAGAAATGACCTTTCAAATCATATCTTCCCCTACATGTCCGATAATACTCGGTTTCCCTTGGCTCCTGAAACACAATCCACGTTTGGATTGGATTGAAGGAGAGATTGTGAGTTGGGGTGAGAGATGCAAAGGTGTGTGCTTGAAGCAAATCCCACAACCTATTGGCACCATTAATGTTCCTATTACACCTCCCTTGACCACACAAATACCGCCGCAGTATATGGATTTAAAAGAGGTATTTAACAAGGTCCAGTCAGAAGGGTTACCTCCTCATAGACCCTATGACTGTACTATAAATTTATTACCAGGGACTATGCCTCCCAAGGGAGGAGTTTATGCCTTGTCCCCCCAAGAAAATCTTTGTTTGGAAGAATACATAAAGGATGCTCTCAGAAAGGGTCATATCCGTAGATCCTCCTCACCAGCCGGGGCTGGGTTCTTCTTTGTCTCTAAAAAAGGAGACCTACGCCCCAGTATCGATTATAGGGGTTTGAATAGGATTACCATAAAAAATGCCTACCCTATTCCCCTTATATCAGAGCTGTTTGACAGATTGAAAGGAGCTCGAGTCTTTACCAAGCTCGATCTCCGAAGTGCATACAATCTAGTCAGAATTAAGGACGGTCACGAATGGCTGACCGCATTTAACACCAGAATGGGACATTACGAATACCTGGTTATGCCGTTTGGATTATGTAACGCTCCAGCGGTATTCCAGGATTTTATTAACGATGTCCTAAGAGAGTACCTTCACATGTTTGTTCTAGTGTATCTGGACGACATACTCATCTATTCCCCAGACCTAGAGACACATCACGAACATGTGAGAATTGTACTCAAAACCCTGTTACAGAACGGTCTTTACTGTAAACTGGAGAAATGCCAGTTTGACCAAACGGAGTGTCACGTTTAAACATTTCATATGAAGGAACACAACTGCAGATTTCTTATAGTTCGAATATTTATTAGGAGTAATTGGTATTGACTTTAATTCCAATATACAGGTACTGTAGCATTAAGTATTAAACGATAAATGAAGTCCACAGTTATATGCACTGTAGCTTTAAGGAGTAAACGGAACTGAAGCAGCAAGAGTCCTTTAGTAGTATTAATTAATTAGATGATAAGAAGTTACAATAGCTGTTCCATAGACTTTAACTGAAGAAAGATAGATGCAGCTAACTGAGACAAGTATGTGTTGAAGTTAGCTGTAACGGTTGGCTTTAACGAAGGACTTTGGAGACAGGAAATAACAGCTTTAGATGCAACGTTTATCAGAGAAGTTTTACTTAGCTTCCGGCTTATAGAACACTGGTTCCCGAGATTCCTCAGAGGCAGATTATCCTGCATGGATAGAGTTCAGCTTTAGCCGTGGATGAGGAGAGGCGAAGGGAACTTGAAGTCTTCTATTCCGGTCCGGTAACAGCAGGTTTTCACAACTAAGTTGCAGCCGGTTCGTGAGTACAGAACGTAGTTCATTAATCCAGCGTCGATCAGCTGGTGCGGTCAGATTAAATAGGGAGACTGGGTCATGAAGAGGTGTGGCTAAGCTCCGTGGAACCAGGAAGTAAGGGGATAATATAATTAAGGCATGACACGGAGATACAATTCCTTGGATACGTTATATCTCCGTCTGGTTTCCAGATGGATCCCCGCAAACTGGAGGCAGTCTTACAGTGGCCATTGCCCAAGGGCCTTAAAGCTACTCAACGCTTTATAGGGTTTGCAAATTACTACCGCAAATTCATAAAGGGATTTTCCTCCGTGATTTCCCCTATAACCAATTTAACAAAAAAAGGAGCAAATTGTATATCTTGGCCCAAAGAAGCAAGAGAGGCATTTGAACGGTTAAAATCTTTATTTTCCTCAGCACCTGTCCTGACCCATCCTGATCCAACCAAACCATTTATCCTAGAGGTAGATGCGTCAGAGACAGGAGTTGGAGCCATTCTGTCTCAGAGAGAAAGTCCTGATACGCCTTTACATCCCTGTGGATTTTACTCTCGCAAACTCACACCTGCCGAGAAGAATTATGACATAGGGAATAGGGAACTTTTGGCCATTGTACTTGCCCTTAAAGAATGGAGGCATCTCTTGGAAGGTTCCAAAGAGCCACTTCTGATCTTTACTGATCATAAGAATTTGGCTTATATTGGGGACGCTAAGAGACTATCCTCTCGTCAGGCTAGATGGTCATTGTTCCTCTCCCGATTCAATTTCGTAATTACGTATAGGCCTGGTACTAAAAACACCAAGGCAGATGCACTTTCTAGGCAGTTTGAGACAGAGGAAGTTCCGGAACAAGAGGTATATCCTATTATACCTCCTGAATGCCTCATTGCCACTACAGTTTCCGAAGTGTCTTCTCCACTCCTCGGTGCCATAATAGCAGATAAAACTCTTACTTGCAATCGCTACACCAAGTTATCCACTCCTCCTCCGCCCTTGGTAGTGGGTGATCAAGAAGAATATGAGGTCCGTTCTATCATGGACTCCAAGTTATCCAGAGGTGTCTTGTCCTATCTCGTTGACTGGAAGGGTTATGGCCCCGAGGAACGTTGTTGGATTCCTGCTGACCGGGTCCATGCTCCCCGTCTTATCCGGTCATTTCACAACCGCTTTCCTCTTAAGCCGGGTCCTTCCCGCCCGGTGCGCGGTCTTCGAGTGGGGGGTACTGTTGCGGTCACCGGCCCGCCGAGCCTCACGGCCGTGCCCGACCGGCACGACCGTACCGACTACATGAGCTTACCTGCTCGTCGGCGAGCCGGGAACCGCGCACTCACTTCTTCCGGGCATCACGCCCGAATCCAATATGGCGCCGATCACGTGGTCGCGTCTATGGATAGCCCCGCCCCCGAGAGTTACACCAACGTGTGCGTGACGTCACGACGTCAACGCACACGCACGTTTTGGGGTCAGAGGTCGCCCTCTGACCAATCATAGCCTAGAGAGGGGTATTTAAACCTCTAGCTTTTCTCATTACTTTGCCCTGTCGTGGTTTCAGTTTCCTGATTTCCTGAGAGTGCTATTCTCGTGTTTCTGATTTCCTGGTATCCTGATCCTTGGCGTTTCCCTGGTTATTCTGATCTCTGGTTTCCCTGACTTGGCTTGTTTAATCGGTATTGAGTATTTTCTGGCTTCCTTGACCTCGGCTTTCCCTTTGACCATTCTCTGTCTCTAGCGTATTAGTCCGGCCATTCTAAGGTCCGGTTTACGCTCTATCCTGTTATTTTCCTTTTCTTACTTATGTATATGTTTACATAGTTTCTGCGTGCTGGACCACATAGTTAGCCGTGACAATATCCCTAATGTTATCCCAAACCGATTACTTGTGTAAACCCTACCAGTGATACCCCTAATAAGATCCCAAACCGATACCTCGTGTAAACCAGTCCAGTGATATCCCAAATATGATCCTAAACCCATTCCTCGTGTAAACCCTACCAATGATAGCCATAATGTTATCCCAAACCGATTCCTTGTGTAAACCTTACCAATGATACCCCTAATAAGATCCCAAACCGATTCCTTGTGTAAACCTTACCAGTGATACCCCTAATAAGATCCCAAACCGATACCTTGTGTAAACCAGTCCAGTGATATCCCAAATATGATCCTAAACCCATTCCTCGTGTAAACCCTACCAATGATAGCCATAATGTTATCCCAAACCGATTCCTTGTGTAAACCTTACCAGTGATACCCCTAATAAGATCCCAAACCGATTCCTTGTGTAAACCCTACCAATGATATCCCTAATATGATCCAAAACCTATTCTATTCTTATTCTGTCTCAGATCTCTTTATTCTGTCTCAGATCTCTTTATTCTGTCACCATACAGATCTCATTATTCTGTCTCAGATCTCTTTATTCTGTCTCAGATCTCTTTATTCTGTCACAGATCTCTTTATTCTGTCACCATACAGATCTCTTTATTCTGTCTCAGATCTCTTTATTCTGTCACCATACAGATCTCTTTATTCTGTCACAGATCTCTTTATTCCGTCACCATACAGATCTATTTATTCTGTCTCAGATCTCGTTATTCTGTCACCGTACAGATCTCTTTATTCTGTCACCATACAGATCTCTTTATTCTGTCACAGATCTCTTTATTCTATCACAGATCTCTTTATTCTGTCTCAGATCTCTTTATTCTGTCTCAGAACTCTTTATTCTGTCACCATACAGATCTCTTTATTCTGTCTCAGATCTCTTTATTCTGTCACCATACAGATCTCTTTATTCTGTCTCAGATCTCTTTATTCTGCCTCAGATCTCTTTATTCTGTCACCATACAGATCTCTTTATTCTGTCTCAGATCTCTTTATTCTGTCACCATACAGATCTCTTTATTCTGTCTCAGATCTCTTTATTCTGCCTCAGATCTCTTTATTCTGTCTCAGATCTCGTTATTCTGTCACCATACAGATCTCTTCATTTTGTCACCATACAGATCTCGTTATTCTGTCACCATACAGATCTCTTTATTCTGTCACCATACAGATCTCTTTATTCTGTCTCAGATCTCTTTATTCTGTCACCATACAGATCTCTTTATTATGTCTCAGATCTCTTTATTCTGTCACCATACAGATCTCTTTATTCTGTCTCAGATCTCTTTATTCTGTCACCGTACAGATCTCTTTATTCTGTCACCGTACAGATCTCTTTATTCTGTCACAGATCTCTTTATTCTGTCTCAGATCTCTTTATTCTGTCACCATACAGATCTCTTTATTCTGTCACTGTACAGATCTCTTTATTCTGTCACAGATCTCTTTATTCTGTCTCAGATCTCTTTATTCTGTCACCATACAGATCTCTTTATTCTGTCACCGTACAGATCTCTTTATTCTGTCACAGATCTCTTTATTCTGTCTCAGATCTCTTTATTCTGTCACCATACAGATCTCTTTATTCTGTCACCGTACAGATCTCTTTATTCTGTCACAGATCTCTTTATTCTGTCTCAGATCTCTTTATTCTGTCACCATACAGATCTCTTTATTCTGTCACCATACAGATCTCTTTATTCTGTCTCAGATCTCTTTATTCTGTCACCATACAGATCTCTTTATTCTGTCTCGGATCTCTTTATTCTGTCACCATACAGATCTCTTTATTCTGTCTCAGATCTCTTTATTCTGTCACCATACAGATCTCTTTATTCTGTATCAGATCTCTTTATTCTGCCTCAGATCTCTTTATTCTGTCTCAGATCTCGTTATTCTGTCACCATACAGATCTCTTTATTCTGTCTCAGATCTCTTTATTCCGTCACCATACAGATCTCTTTATTCTGTCTCAGATCTCTTTATTCTGTCACCGTACAGATCTCTTTATTCTGTCTCAGATCTCTTTATTCTGTCACCATACAGATCTCTTTATTCTGTCACCATACAGATCTCTTTATTATGTCTCAGATCTCTTTATTCTGTCACCATACAGATCTCTTTATTCTGACTCAGATCTCTTTATTCTGTCTCAGATCTCTTTATTCTGTCTCAGATCTCTTTATTCTGTCACCATACAGATCTCTTTATTCTGTCACAGATCTCTTTATTCTGTCACCGTACAGATCTCTTTATTCTGTCTCAGATCTCTTTATTCCGTCACCGTACAGATCTCTTTGTTCTGTCTCAGATCTCTTTATTCTGTCTCAGATCTCTTTATTCTGTCTCAAATCACAGTATTCTGTCTCTTCTCTCTTTATTCTGTCTCTTCTCTCTTTATTCCTTCTCTCTTTATTCTTTCCCATATCTCTTTCTGTCCCAGCAGGGAGAAGGAACGCGCCAAATCCCGCGACAAAGGCCAAGATATCCTGTGATGTCCAAGAATCTCTGAATCTTTGAACGCTGCGGGACTGCACGTCCTTAGCGGTGCTTGGGGTCCACAACATATAGATTTAATAAATTACCTCTGAGGCCGTATTAAACCGTAAGACGGGCTGGACTTTAGACATGACTGATCTAACACCTTCTCATAAGATCGATCCCCTGGGAAAGTGCTTAGGATTGTATGCTTCATTCAATAGACATTTCCAATACACAAATTTATTATGCAGACTGGAAAGTATTGGAGTTCGGAGGGATGGTTTCTGTAATTTGCTTTAAAGGGTGAGTCTATGTACTTACAGCATTTTGAGAACTCTGCAGAAATGAAAAGAAAGAGGTAAGTGGGACTTCATAGAGTGCATTTTTATTTGCATCTTTCTGCGATATAAGATCAGCCAATGAGCACATGGAGGGTGGAATGGAAATTGTTAAATGACTGGTTGCATTTTACAGCCTGCTTATCATGCGTCTCTTCTTGGCACTAACGACAAATGTCAAAAATTAGATCTAATTATGAATCCCGACTGGCACAGATCATTTAAAATGAGAATTCATATGGATTTGAGGGATTATAGAACTGTTTACATTTGTTTTGAAAACCACATGGTTCCCATAAGATCATTTTCCAGTTAAACCCAATATGAAACACAACGTTGGAAGGGATTGTTGAACCACCATTATCCTAGTGATCTAGAGCAGGGTTCTCCAAACTCTGGCCCTCTGGATGTTGCTGAACTACAACTCCTGTAATTCTTTGAATGCAATAGTGTAACGAAAATATACCCCAACTCGCAGGATTCAACTCAACAAAAGACAACACAGAGGAGAGATACGTCTACCGGACCTTAGAATGGCCGGACTCGACGTATATGAGAGGAGACAGAGTCAGGAACGATCCGAGGTCAAGGGCACAAAGAGACAGCGTAAACTAGGACTAGCCGGGGTCTGGTACACAGTAAACAGCAAGCCGGCAAACAGAACAGATAAGGATAAAGAGATAACGTAGTCAGAAACAAAGCCAAGGTCAATACGAAGGAATACAACTGAACACAACAAGCGCTAAAGGGAACTGCAACAGAAACCACGATAGGGCAAGGACTAAGGGAAAAAGGTGAGTATAAGTACCTTCTAAATTAATGTGATTGGCTCCTGTCATATCCACACCCCCAAAAGGTAAGTGTATGGGGAGTGTGGCATGACAAGGGCCAATGGGAGCCTTTTGCTAATTTTGGCTCCCACTGTTTCTTTAAGAGCGCGCCCGAGACTCGCGTCGCGCTCTTAGATTCAGGCGGGACACGTGACCGCTTCTCGCGGTCACTGCCCGCCTTCCTGTTGCAGCCGTTGGATGAGCCGCGTGCGGCTCGTGCAGCAGCAGGACCGCGCGCGGCTCGAAGAGAGGACCGTAGCCGGCCCCTGGATAAGGTAAGTAACGCTACAGTACCCCCCCTGAGGACACGCCCTCCAGGCGGGTAGGGCCAGGTCTGGCAGGAAAACGAGAGTGGAAAGAATGCACAAGGCGAGGAGCGTGAACAGCATCAGCCAAAATCCAACTGCGCTCCTCAGGCCCATAGCCCTTTCAATGCACCAAGTACTGAAGTCGACCCCTAAGGAAACGAGAGTCAAGAACAGCAGAAACTTCGAATTCCTCATGACCCTCCACAGAGACAGGAGGGGGAGCATGCCGGGTATAGCGGTTGCGTACGTAAGGCTTCAACAATGAGGTGTGAAAGACATTAGGAATACGCAAATTCTTAGGAAGGCCCAAGGCAAACGAAACAGGATTAACCTTATGCAGAATAAGATAAGGACCAATGAAGCGGGGACCCAATTTCATAGAAGGCACCCGGAGGCGAATATTCCGCGTGGAAAGCAAAACCCTGTCCCCCACAACATAAGAAGGAGCCGCCCTGCGATGCTTGTCAGCCTGAGCCTTCTGGCGAGCAGCGGAATCCACCAACGAACGCTGAACCTGCTCCCAAGCATTACGCAAACCAGCCAAATGCTCATCCAGAACTGGCATGCCCTGTGAGGAGAATGCAGCCGGAAGAACAACGGGATGCTGGCCATAGACAACGTAAAAAGGGCTTTTGCCGGAAGAATCATGAGTGGCGTTATTCCGAGCAAACTCAGCCCAAGGAAGAAGGTCAGACCAATTGTCCTGATGGTGGGACACAAAACAACGAAGGTACTGCTCCAGAGACTGGTTGGCACGTTCTGCAGCTCCATTAGACTGGGGATGGTAAGCGGAAGAAAATGAGAGAGAAATACCCATTTCTGAACAAAAGGCTTTCCAGAACCTGGAAATAAATTGGCTACCCCTATCGGACACAATAGATACGGGAATACCATGTAACCGGAATACCTCTCTAGCGAAGATAAGAGCTAGTTCCCTGGATGTGGGCAACTATGAAGAGGCACAAAGTGAGCCATTTTGGAAAAACGATCTACTATCATCAGGATAACTGTGTAACCATTCGAAGGGGTTAATTCAGCAATAAAATCCATGGATAGGTTAGACCAAGGTCTCTCGGGAACGGGTAACGGATGCAGAAGCCCACAAGGAACTCTACGAGAAGATTTCATACAGGCACAAGTAGTACAAGCACCTATATAGTCAGTGACATCCTTGCATAAGGAATCCCACCAAAAATACAGAGAAACAGCTGACATCGTTTTGGAAATACTAGGATGTCCAGCAGTCTTAGTATAATGATATAAAGACAGAATATCCCGTCTCTCGGGAACATCAACGAACAATTTATCAATAGGCCTATCGCTAGGTGCCATGCTTTGTTTCGCCTGTATGGCCTGCAAGAGGGATGAAGAAATAGACAAAATAGTAGTAGCTATTATCCTGTCTGGGGGAATGACAGGAGTAACATCAATCTCCTGTTTGTCAGCAGTTTCGAATTGTCTGGACAGAGCGTCTGCTTTAACGTTACGATCACCTGGTCTATAGGTGATAATATAATTGAAACGGGACAAAAACAGTGACCACCTAGCCTGCCTAGAAGATAATCTTTTAGCTTCACCAAGGTAGGATAGGTTCTTGTGATCCGTAAAAATAAGGATAGGATCCTTAGTTCCTTCTAACAAGTGTCTCCATTCTTTAAGAGCTAAGATAATAGCAAGGAGTTCGCAATTACCCACATCATAATTCTTTTCAGCTTTGGACATTTGTCTAGAAAAGAAGCCACAAGGATGCAATGGCTTTTCAGGCGACTCTCTTTGGGACAAAACAGCACCTACCCCGATATCAGAAGCATCAACTTCAAGAATATAAGGCAGTGAGGGGATAGGATGCTGTAAAATAGGTGCAGAGGCGAATGTAGTTTTAAGAAATTCAAAACCCTGAAGTGCCTCGGGAGACCAGACACGAGTATTACCACCCTTTTTTGTCATACGGGTGATAAGCGCTACAATAGAAGAAAAACCCTTAATAAAGCGTCTATAATAATTAGAGAAACCAAGAAAACGTTGAATGGCTTTCAAACCTTGTGGTAGAGGCCACTCTATGACAGCAGAAAGCTTCTGGGGATCCATGCGAAAACCTTTAGCGGAAATCAAATACCCCCAAAACTGGACTTCGGATTGGTCAAATAAACATTTTTCTAGTTTACAATAAGACCATTAGCAAGAAGAGTTTTCAGGAGTGTTGTAACATGTCTATGATGAATGTGTAAATCTGTAGAATATATTAGTATGTTGTCCAAGTACACGATTACAAATGTGTGAATAAAGTCTCTTAAGACGTCATTAATGAATTCTTGAAATACTGCTGGGGCATTGCAAAGACCAAATGGCATAACAGTATACTCGTAATGACCGGATCTAGTGTTGAATGCCGTCTTCCATTCGTGGCCTTTCTTAATACGTATTAAATTGTATGCACCTCTAAGGTCCAATTTAGTGAATACAGTAGCATGTTTCAGCCTGTCAAACAATTCTGTGATTAAAGGTATAGGGTATGCATTTTTGATAGTGATTTTATTTAGACCTCTATAATTGATACACGGTCTTAATTCACCTTCTTTCTTAGATACGAAGAAGAACCCCGCTCCAGCCGGAGAAGAGGATCTCCTAATGAACCCCTTTTCTAGTGATTCCTTAACATACTCCTCCATGATACGGTTTTCTTGAATAGATAAAGGGTACACCCTGCCCTTAGGAGGTAAAGTGCCAGGCAATAAATCGATAGCACAATCATAGGGACTGTGAGGCGGTAATTTATCAGCCTCCCTTTTATCGAATACAGTCTTGAGAAACAAGTACTGAGGAGGTATAACAGTAGACAAAAGAGGAGTAGTAGGAACATTAATAGTATTTAAAGGGGTGACTTTAATCATACAAGATTCGTGGCAGGCTTTGTTCCATGATTTTAATTGTCCCGACTCCCAGTCGAAAATGGGATTGTGAGAACATAACCATGGGTACCCTAACACGATATGAGAAGAGGGAGAAGTGATAACCTGGAACTGAACGGTCTCAAAGTGTAAAACCCCTGTGTACATGAATAATGTTACAGTTTCATGGGTAACGACTGGAGTACTTAAAGGTCTACCATCTATGGCCTCAATGGCCAAGGGTATCTCCCTCTCTCTGATGGGGATGTTGTGTTTCGTAACAAAACCAGAGTCTATGAAGTTCTCAGCAGCCCCGGAATCAACCAAGGCTAGTATGCTTTCAGCTATACAACTCTCTCCCATATGAAGAGAAACAGGGAGAAGCAAACGGTTAGGAGGCAATTTAGGAGACTTAGATATCACACCCAAGGCCAGTCCCCTATAAGGTCTTAGGTGCGAGAGTTTCCCGGAAGCACAGGGCATTCCTTTATCGTATGGTCTCTCCTACCACAGTATAGGCAGAGTCCGTCCCTTCTTCTATGCAATTCTTCAGTATCAGAGAGTTTGGAAACCCCTAATTGCATGGGTTCCTCCTCAGATACTCTGAAACTCTCAGGTTTATCAACTTTGGGGTTATTAGGTGTAACTAAACGTCTATTCCTGTTCTTAGTATAGAGCCTGTCACAAATCCTTTTATCTATATCAATGAGGTAGTCAATAAGGTCCTCTAATGCAATAGGAAGCTCCCTAGCTGCTACCTCATCCAATATAGTGTCAGATAAACCTTCCATAAATGCAGTAGTTAACCCATTGTTGGTCCAATCTACCTGTGAAGCAAGGGTACTAAACTGAATGGCATAGTCAGCCACAGATCTAGAGCCCTGTTTGATTCTCATTAATGTTCTGGCGGCATTCTTTGACCTTTTAGTGGTGTCAAAAGTTCTACGTAAAGCCGTAAGGAAACTATTGAAATTATGCACCATAGGTCCATTGGCCTCCCAAATAGGATTTGCCCACTCAAGTGCTTTGTCAGTAAGTTGATGCATCAAAAACCCAACTTTAGACCTATCAGTGGGAAAGGAACGTGGATACATCTCAAAGTGGAATTCTATTTGATTAATGAAACCTCTGCATGTCTTAGCCTCCCCTCCATACCTGGGAGGGGGTGTTAAATGGGGCGAAGTATTAGGCATAGTGGATACTTCGGGAAGAAGAAGTGTAGGAGGGTTAGGTGCGGTTGCAGGAATAGTTCTAGACAAGAGCGTCTGGAGAGCCTGAGCTATCTGATCCATACGGTGGTCCTGCTCTACAAACCTAGCCTCATGAGAAGCCATTTGCTGAGCTAAATCTGCGGGGTCCATGGCCCTATCGTAATGTAACGAAAATATACCCCAACTCACAGGATTCAACTCAACAAAAGACAACACAGAGGAGAGATACGTCTACCGGACCTTAGAATGGCCGGACTCGACGTATATGAGAGGAGACAGAGTCAGGAACGATCCGAGGTCAAGGGCACAAAGAGACAGCATAAACTAGGACTAGCCGGGGTCTGGTACACAGTAAACAGCAAGCCGGCAAACAGAACAGATAAGGATAAAGAGATAACGTAGTCAGAAACAAAGCCAAGGTCAATACGAAGGAATACAACTGAACACAACAAGCGCTAAAGGGAACTGCAACAGAAACCACGATAGGGCAAGGACTAAGGGAAAAAGGTGAGTATAAGTACCTTCTAAATTAATGTGATTGGCTCCTGTCATATCCACACCCCCAAAAGGTAAGTGTATGGGGAGTGTGGCATGACAGGGGCCAATGGGAGCCTTTTGCTAATTTAGGCTCCCACTGTTTCTTTAAGAGCGTGCCCGAGACTCGCGTCGCGCTCTTAGATTCAGGCGGGACACGTGACCGCTTCTCGTGGTCACTGCGCGCCTTCCTGTTGCAGCCGTCGGATGAGCCGCTTGCGGCTCGTGCAGCAGCAGGACCGCGCGCGGCTCGAAGAGAGGACCGCGGCCGGCCCCTGGATAAGGTAAGTAATGCTACAAATAGCCAGAGAATCATGGGAGTTCTAGTTCAACAACATCTGTAGGGTGTCGAGTTCGGAGAACTCTGATCTGGAGGCACAACAATTGAGTAACATTTTTAGATAATAATTATTCCAATGGAAATTTGTAGGTTGTTCGTTTGCAACATTAATGTCACTAGTACTGTACGTGATACTATCCACTGCATTTTATCCATACAATTTCTTTATTAACTCCAGCAAACTTCCATGGCCGCAATATGCTTGGGGACATAGCATCCGAATGCCAATCACTTCGTAAATATAACTAGTTCTAAGCTTACCAGAACAGAGCTCTGATTAGCTAACAGTTCGAGTCAAAAGAAAGGAAACACCAAAATGTGCCTATTTTTGAGCATTCAAGATGGCGGTGTGTTAGGGTACCATACGCCAGAGGTCTATGACATAATGGTAATACAGGCTTAATCGAATATTAAAGTGGTATAATATTAAAGGTATTTGGGTACTTCTTGTGTTTAGATTCAATCTACACTTTGAGGATTGGTCTGTGTGCATAGGGCCCCATGGAGAATGCACAATGTTTTTGCAGTCTCTTAAAAATGAAAGGTCATTCATTTACACACATTTTTAAAAAGGGCTTTACTAAATGTTAATATTTGAGCAATTAAGTAGAGACCACCCTAATTTGCTAGCCTTAAATGGGGTTGCCATATTTAACCCCTTAAGGACCAAACTTCTGGAATAAAAGGGAATCATGACATGTCACACATGTCATGTGTCACATCTTTCAGCTGTTAGATATCTCCCTAATTTGGTATCTCAAAATATGACAGTCCCACATGAGAATACCATATAAAGGAATGATCTACTATAATCCCAATGTTTAGCTATACAGAGAAAGACATACGTCCATTTACAGACATGGTATACAGCCCTCGTGTGGAAAAAGGTTGCTGACTTCTGATAGACACACATTCATATAAACATTTTCAATCGATTTTTTCCACCGTGGGGCCCACTCACCATTCCTGCTCTTATCTTGAAAGAGAAAGCTGAAGTGGAACCTCATCCCTGGGGTGCAATGGTTTGATGCTGGGATCCCTTTGCAATGATTGCCGAGCTCCTTGCAGTCTGATACTGATGCTGGGGTGACGTAACATTGAGCATCAGGGCAGCACCCTGGCTTCCCACTCTGCAGCCACAAGACTGTGGCAAAGCAGGGACCTGCCACACGGCACCCCTGCCAGCATATCCCTGCCACCTCTCACCCAGGGCAGAACACCCCTGTGACGGACTGCTGGCACTCTGACTGAGTACCTCTGCCAATCGATGCTCCTAGTGCTTGCCGAGGACTCCGAGCACTCCAACCGACACCATCAGCACTGCGCACCCCACTTCCAGCGATGCAGTTGCGCCGGGGTCTCGCCGTCTCTCACCCACCCTGGATCCACGACCAGGATCCAGCTCCCAGTGGGCGAACCTCTCCTAAATCCAGAGAGCGTAGCAGGAACAAATCAAGCTCTTACAAGAGCTTACTCTGGGGAGTAAGCGATTATAGCAATCCCCAGAGTGTAGGTATCCCTTCCCCCAAGCATGAGCCAAGGCTTCAAGAAAGGTGCAAGTAGGTCTGGTTTATTGAGGACTACCTGCCCGGTATTTATGCAAGTGTTCACCAGGTGGACACTCCCCTAGGGGACCTGATGGAACAATGGGACACATATTGGATATTAGCCAATCACAGACAATACAAACAAAACACTCCCACATTGACATCACAATCCCTCTTCTCTATCCTGGAGATAATTGGGAAATAGGACTGAGGCAAGACTCCATTAACCACATGGTTACAAAAAGACATAAAATTACACAATGTTACAATTACTACATAAAACATCTACATGCAACATATCCCCAGATAGCTTAGATCTGGGCGCACATTATTACCAAATGGCACTCAGATCACCTACATACCGTTCAATTGCCATGGAGCCAAAGTCTTTTCCATAGTTTTTCGTTACATGAATAGGCTCCATGGCATAGCTATCTGGGGTAGCACTTCTCACATACTGAAAGTCCTGCACGCCCCGGGCAGAAATATACAAATAAACTTTCTGCAGGGTAAAATACAGCTATCAGCACAGGGGCCATAGTTGGAAGGCAGGAGGCTAGCCAGTAGTCCCCTCCAGACACAAGTGGCGAAGGGCAGTTTGTCACAGTCCCCTGGTTAGTACATCTCTGACCCCAAACAAGGGCCTAATTCTCAACACAAATAGAGTGACACAAAGCTCTGAATATAACCTGCTGGACAATTGTCTTAAATTGTGTGTTTATATATATTGTATATTGGCAGGTGCCAACCATTTTCGGTCGATGTTGCTTTTATTTGCCTTAATTTGCAACTGACCACCAGGAAATCCGTACAACCCGCTTTATGATGTTGGGCTGCTATTTCCTTTATTTCATTGCCTATTTCCATCATTGGGTTGTTTATTTCAGTTGAGAATGATGTCTGGATTTTTGCCTCTGAATGCCCCTGAATTGCCCGATCCAGGCCAAATTAGATGCCAGATTCACTAGGTAAAGCTATTTGTGTCTAGACAGCGGTTCAGGGATACACAATAAATAAAAATGATGTCAATTTGCACTACTTCCAACCACCATGACCACTTCTGCCTTTATAAGTGATCATTGTGGTAGGAATCTGTATGTTTCTGCTTTAAAAACACAGCATATCCTGAGATATTTATATATTTGTGCCCGGGGATAATAAAATTAACCTGACAGCAGAGCCGAACAGACGCATGATAGATCTGCCCCTTGGCTTTTAAGGCTAAATACACCTCATGAACAGCTAGCAAATTACTCAACTGGGCCACCAAATGAACGGTGACACCAAGGGACACACGATGGCACCAAACGAGCACCTTACACACCGGGAGAGGGACACTGGACACCTTACACACCGGGAGAGGGACACTGCACACCTTACACACCGGGAGAGGGACACTGCACACCTTACACACCGGGAGAGGGACACTGGACACCTTACACACCGGGAGAGGGACACTGGACACCTTACACACCGGGAGAGGGACACTGGACACCTTACACACCGGGAGAGGGACACTGGACACCTTACACACCGGGAGAGGGACACTGCACACCTTACACACCGGGAGAGGGACACTGCACACCTTACACACCGGGAGAGGGACACTGGACACCTTACACACCGGGAGAGGGACACTGGACACCTTACACACCGGGAGAGGGACACTGGACACCTTACACACCGGGAGAGGGACACTGGACACCTTACACACCGGGAGAGGGACACTGGACACCTTACACACCGGGAGAGGGACACTGGACACAGGAGATTTGTCTGTGGCCTACAAACATGGTAGACGTGGGGGAGACGGCCGCTCCCCCGCAGCCACGAACACCCACACTCTGGAACATGAGCCCCTGTTCCCCCCCCTATGGACCCCGAGGTCTCAGGTGAACCCCTCAGTACCCCGAGGTAGGGTTGTCAGACGAGGTTTACTCACCCTAAAATGGCAGCAAGCACCATTCCCGACACAGGAACAACGCATGACTTACTGGCAAAGCTGAATGACATATTCTCTGCATTCTGGAGGAAACTCGCCATCAGTTAACGGCAGGCCACCGCAAGCACACCGGACAAGCATCCACTCAAAGAGCTGCCCGCACTCTTCCAAAATAGAAGCAAAGCTCCCCCAACAGAGAAAGCACAAAACTGGCACAGCAGACGGCGACATCTCCCGCCTGCACACAAAACCACACATCCAAATCTAGACGCATTGAGGCCCCAGCGCAAGAAACAGCTTGCTACCTGCAAGCCCAGCTTCCAGCCACAATCAGACATGAGGTACCTGTGCACCCTAAAGCACAAACACGCCGCATGTGTATATATTTATTCTATTTTTATTTTTCTATTTTTACTATATATATATACACACACACACACATACACTGCTGTGTGTGTGTGCTGCTAGTGTGCTGTGTGAGGGTGGTGTTAGTGGGATGTGTGGGTGAGGGCGCTGGCAGTGTGCTATGTGGGTGAGGGTGTTTGTGTGGGTCTGTTTGTGTGTGAGGGTGCTGGTAGTGTGCTGTGTGAGGGTGTTTGTGTGTTTGTTAGGGTCCTGTTACTGTGCTGTGTGAGGGTGCTGTGTGTGTGAGGGTGCTGTTTGTGTGATGTGTGCGTTTGTGTGATGGTGCCATTTGTGTGATGTGTGTGGGTGTCGTGTATTTGTGAGGGTGCTGTTTGTGTGTGTGTTTGTGAGGGTGCTGTTAGTGTGTGTGTGTGTGTGTGTGTGTGTGTTTGTGAGGGTGCTGTTAGTGTGCTGTGTGAGAGGGAGTTGTGTGTTTCTGAGGGTGCTGTGTTTGTGAGGGTGCGGTTAGTGTACTGTGTGTGTGAGCGTGCTGTATGTGTCTATGTGCTGTGTGTGTGTGTGGGCTGTATGTTGGGAGGGATTGTGGAGGTGGGGGCAGATTAGTAAATATCCCCCCTCCCTACCTTATGTAGGGAGGGGGATCCTTGCTGCCATGTGCCATCCCTGGTGGTCCAGTGGAGAGTGAACTCTAGCCTGCGGAGCTAGAGTTAACTCTCGCGAGATCTGAGTGTTGCCGTGGCAATGCTCAGATCTCGTGAGAGGAACCTGGCAGAGCTGCTGTCTAGAGTTTCCCGGGTCCTCTACTGCCTCCCTCCGTGTTGCTGTGGGTTGTTGAGGTAGATCTTTGATCTCCCCGCCAGCCCATGGAGGCTAAGAGCAGAGCCGGCACTCAAATAGCGCCAACTCTGCGTGAGACGTCAAGGGAGATCCGGACATCTCCAGAGAAGTCCTGGGGAATAAAGTGTGGGAACTCATTTCCCACCCCACCCCCCCCAAAAAAAAATATACACGTGTGTGTGTATATATATACTGACACACAGATATATATACGCGTGCACACACATACTCTGGCACACACATACATTCACAGACACACACACAATTACAGACAGACACACACACACCCATATACACACATACACTCACAGACACACACACACAGACACACACACATACACTCACAGACACACACACATACCCATACACTCAGACACACACATACATTCACAGACACACTTACAGACACACACACATACATTCGCAGACACACTTACAGACACACATTCACAGACACACACACATGCACTTACAGCCACACATTCACAGACACACACACATACAATCACAGACACACTTACAGACACACTTACAGACACACACATACATTCACAGACACACATTCACAGACACACACACATACACTTACAGACACACACACTAAGACACACTCAGACAGACACACACACACACACATACAAATAATTTTTTTTTATTAAAAAAATGTCCACCCAGCCTCCCTACCTGGAGTGCTGGCGTGGACTTGTCCCTGGGGTCCAGTGGGTCGGGTGCCTGTGTCCATCTCAGACGCGGTGAGAGAGCTGTGTGCTCTCTGCTCCCTCTCACCGCGCGGGCTGTCTGCTGTAGCTGGGAGCCGGAATATGACGTCATATGGACACAGGCACCCGAGGGGGGGGTGTCCTTCACCTCTTGCCTCCCCCCCTGTCCCCCCGCCATGACAGGAGGAACATGGGGGCCGGAAGGGGGCATTTGGGGGCACTGAGTGCCCGCAGGAACAGCGTTCCTGCTCAAATAAAAGTGCAGGAACGCTGTTCCTGCAGGACTCAATACATAGGCGTGCCGCGGGGATTAGGGTGTGCCCAGGCACACCCCGTGCGCACGCCTATGGTTTGGAGGCTCTTTGTGGGTAGAGAGAGCCGATTGTGGTGTTTTGTGTAAATAGGTTGGATGCAGTTGGATTGTAAAATGTGTGGCTAGGGGGCATAGTGTGTTTAAGGAATGTAGCAAGTGTGTGCATAGGGGCTGTAGTGGGTGTGTGCATAGTTTGTAGGGGCTGTAGAGAATGTTTAGGGAATGTACTGTCTGTGTTTGCATGCAGGGGATCTAGTGTTTGTGCCTCGGGGATCCAGAATGTCAGTGTGTGTGTGTGTGTAGAGGATCCAGTGTGCGCATAGGGGCTGTAGTGGGTGTGTGCATAGTTTGTAGGGGCTGTAGAGAATGTTTAAGGAATGTACTGTCTGTGTTTGCATGCAGGGGATCTAGTGTGTGTGCCTCGGGGATCCAGAATGTCAGTGTGTGTGTGTAGAGGATCCAGTGTGCATAGGGGATCTTGTGTGTGTCTGGAATGTAGTGTGTGTGTATAAGGAATTTAGTGTGTGTAAATGGAGTGTTTGTAAGAGATGTGTCTATAGAGGATCTAGTGTGTAGGTGTGCAGTGTAATTGGAGAATAATGCACACACTCAACAAAGGACAGGGAGGGCCAGGTTCACACAGAAATCCAATGGTAGTAGATACAAGTTTGCGGCTTACATGATTTTTTTTCTTTATTTGAAACACAGAAATGGAGACAAAGGATAATGTAGGAGCCAAAACGTTGTCTCCGTTTCTGTATTTCAAGTAAAGACTAACATTTTAAAGAAACCATCAGGTGTACCTAGATACTTGTACCTACGGAGGGGTGCATTGTGTGCGTGTGTGAGAGGTACAATGTGTGTGAGGGGTGTGATATGTGCAGAGTGTGTGTGTGTGTGTGTGGTGCAGTGTGGGAATGTGTTGGGAGGTACTGTCTGTGTGCATGTAGGGGGAGGAGGATGAAAGCAAAGCAAACATATGTATTATTCTTAATTAATACAAAAAAAAGAATCTAAAAAACATCCCCCTGCCCGTTCTACCTTTGTCCCAGGATGGGGGACATTACAAGCCCTGGTGATCCAGTGGTGAGTAAACTCTAGCCTGCAGCTCCTACGGCTACAGTTCACTCTCGCAAGATTCAAGCATTGCCATGGCAACGCTATGAGCTCACAAAAGAAACCCTGAAGAGCTGCCGGCTCCCGTTCTTCATCCGGCTGCTGCAATGAAGTGCCTTTGGCCCAGTGACTGAGAACTTTGATCTCTCTACTGGCCCGTCATGGCACACAGAAGAGACGGCACTTGGATAGCGCTGGCAGGGTAGATCATCTTATCTCCCGTCGGCCGCGGACCACCGGGCATTTTCCCAGATTGCGCCATGGCCAGTCCGGACCTGCTTGCACAGCCTTCCTAAATGCTTTTTGTAAAGAAAGATTCAATGCTTAAACTCCCTTTATATGTGACTAAGACTGCTAAAACAGAAACAAAAGTGATTTAACTCCTAAATGGCAGAGAATTGAACAGTGGGACTACAGGAGCATGATCAATACATTATAACTGCTTCATTAAAGGGACACTGTGGGCACCGAGACCACTTCTGCCCATTGGAGTGGTGTGGGTGCAAACTCCCATCACCCTTAACCCTGTAGTGCTAATTATTGCAGTTTTCATAACCTGCAATAATTACATCTGAGGATTAACTCCTCCTGTAGTGGCTGTCTACCAGACGAGAGGGACTTCCGGAATTGAAACGAACATTTGGTCCGTTATCTGACGCTGGACGTCCTCACGCTCTGCATGAGGACTTCCAGCATCAGATTTTCCAGGAAAGCATTGAATAATGCTTTCCTATATAATTAGATCCTAATGCAAGCGTGGCCATTGCCGCACATGCGCATTAGATCTTCCCCGTCGCCGAGGGACATCGGTGCTGGACACAGGTTTTCAACTTGACAATGTAATCAACGCGAATCCTGTGATTTCACCCTAGAGATTTGATTGAATATTTATTTCTCTTAACAGAAGACTAATCCACGCATTCTACAACCCATATGGCTGTTCAAACCTTGCAGTGCACTCTTGGGGTAAGAATGCTAGCACCACGGAAACTACTTCATATAGTTTCTGTGGCACTGGAACTGTGACCTTAGATTCCTGAGCCATCTGGCCATCTATAGTGCAGTGTCTGTGTCCACTCCGCCTTATCATGACTTTATTTATATAAAGCCATGGCATGTAACGAGACGCTTACCTAGTGTTTTATAGCAAAATCTTCAGCCTCAGCAACAAACAAATACAAAAACCAAAACTGTTTATTGATAGTAGGAAAAAAGTCACCATTCAGTACCTATTACAGGCATGCACAACACATTACAGAAAACAATTGCAATATTAAGATACCTAATAGTAATGAGAGCAGGATTGTGCCGCACTTTGCAGCGTGTAGTAAAAATATATAAATGTCAGTCATCCTAATTACCCATGTGGATAAAAAGGGAGCCAGTCCGGAGGGATTGTGAAACACATTGTGAAACAAATACTGCCAAACAAGTGCAAACACTTTTATGAAAACATGTCCCAAGTGTCCAACTGTCTTCCCATGAGAGAATGTAGATTTCTGCTCCACGATGCATGCTTATATCTTGACATTCTCCACTTCGAGACTGGCCAGAGCCAGGACTTTGTCCCCAGATCCTGTACAGGAAGCCAGACAGAATAGTGTTATATAATAAGGAAGCGGTTATTCTATTTACAGAAACATGGTGCCTGAGAAAACATACATTAGCTGATCTAGACTACAGTAAAAACATTAAAAATAGTTTTATTTATTTATGTTATTTAAAAGGTTTTATTGGTTTTTCAAGAGTAAACATCATCAAAGTACGGGGGTACAGAAGTAAAGAAGGGGAAAAGGGGGATGTTTGCGTTTACATTTGCATCAAGGGAGACAACTGACATTGCAGTAGATAGATACATTTCTGGATAGAAACCCTTTTTTTTTTTTTTAAATGATACATATTAATAGATAATACATTTTTGCAAGAATTATACAATTGGTATTGTAGTACTGGCATCAGCTACTAGAGCTAAAACTAAGGCGGAGACTCAAACTGGTACTGAGATTGGGCGATACATTTTACCTTAACTATTCTTGAGTTCTGGGACGGTAACCCTGAGCAGTGTCCTGGTTGCTGTGTAGTTAGAGTTGCATTGTCTTCTCCCACCCTCATGTAATGTGGATATGTCTTTAGTTAAGTCTTATGCCAGGGGTGGCCCCCCATGGTGATATATGTGGACTAGTGTATGTATGTGTAGCGGGCGGCCGGCCGGGTTTGGGCTTCCCAAGTGGTCTATGTAGTAGTACATCGTGTGAGGAATGTGTGTCGTACTGCTTATGTTTGGTGCAGTCGGCCAATCCGGGAGATCATCCCCATAGGGCCGGGTTTGAGCTACGGGTAGTCAGGCTGAGGTCTCTGCCATGAATCTCACCCATGGTTCCCATATTTCTCTGAAGAGTGTATATCTGTGGGAGATGGATGCGTGGATTTCTTCCATGGTTTTGATTGAGTCTACTTTGGCTATCCATTCTCTGATCGTGGGGACCTTAGTGTTTTTCCACTTTACTGGGATGAGCAGTAAGGAGATGTGTCAGGAGGGTTTTTTGTGTCTTAGGGATTGAGGTAGGTATGATCAGGAACAACAGTGTGTGAGGGGTATGAGGCAGATGTTTACATGTAAAAGTATGAATCAGAAAAATAGTTTTATATGTATGTATGTTTATACACACACACACACACACGTACAACCTACCCAATCCTTCCGAGACCTTCTGAAAATGGATGAGAGCAGCACCTACATTCTCAGATAGGAATGCTTCTTCTTCTGCTGTTAGCTAGACAAAAAAACAAAAAATATTGTGCTTGAATGGACACTACAGACCGGATTTGACCAATTACACCAATGCTTTATGGAGATATGCAAAAAATAAATAAAATAAAAACATAAAAAATGCTCCTGCAAAACAGTCTCTGCAGGATTTGTAATTTGCTTTCCCCAAAACAGTAAGCGACCTACAATTACTACTTTATAGCACAGCTAAGCTTTCCCCATAAACAGTGGTTTAGGGGTACAGCAAGAGTTTCGGAGAGCTGTAGCTCAAATTGGCAGCTTTCAGACTGCTATTAGTTGTCAGAGGCTGTGCGACGCATGCACTCGTCCAACACTGCTCAACTGTTAAAGTACTGTTTGGAGACACCCTCAGAGGTAGTAGCTGCATGATCCCTGTACAGTTTTGAAAGAAAAAGCAATCTCTTCTTGATGCCATCATTACAAGAGTAACCCCATGGCAACCAGAGATTTGAAAAGGTTCTTGCCCCAACTTGTGGGGGTCAGACAACATGCGGACCTCTACGTTTGTCTGCATGGTCCGTGTATGCTGGGCACTGGGAGTATTTGCTGTTTTCATTGATTTCAGGAAGAAACTTTGGACACTGTAATGTTTTACAATCCAGTCTGTCAGGATTGTACACCTATGGATCTTTCTGTTTATTTAGCAGAATATGTTACTGTAACGGATCCTATTATCCAAGTATGAAAAACCCTTGTAGCTTCTCCCGAAATCCCAACTGAAGTAGAGCAAAATAGTGATTATAGCTCTCAATCCCCCAAACATGAGCCGAGACTTCATAAAGGGGTAAAACGATCTGGGTTATTGATGGCCACAGCTCGGCCTTTTATGCAGGTCCTCCAGCAAGGGGTACTCCCACAGGGACCTTGTGGAGGACAGGAACACAACTTACATTAACTAATCATTTTACAATAAAATATAACACACTCCCACATAAACAGTAAAATCCCTCCTCTCTATCCTGGAGATAATTGGGTTAAGTAGCAGGAGTAAACTCAATTATCTCCAGGTAGAAAAAATATTTTCTTTTTTACAAGGTAACAAAAATGCATTAAAATCAATAACTTTTATGTTACCGAACGGAACCCCCACGTTCGACATATCCCCAGATAGCTTGGATCTGAGCGCTCAATATAGCCGAACAGCGCTCAGATCCCACGAACACAGTCCAAACGCCATGGAGCTAGAGAGTCTGTTCACCGACTGTTTGCTGAAATGTGTCCGAAATTAGCTCCATAGGTTGAGCTACCTGGGGTCGGTCTCATTCGTGCATTAAATGTACCGAACGACACGGCGTTCATGTAAATGGAGACGAACGAGATGGACGTTGGATAGTCCCAGCGGTGTTCATATGAAATTTTGGCCAAAAATAGTTCCACGCGGTCGACGACCAAACACCGCTGGGCGTTCGTCAGTTTAAAATCACCGCCGCCACTTTTCGTTCAAACTTATGGCGACCACCCAGCCAATCGTCAAATAACTGTGGTTAACCACAGCTTCTGGGCGGTTAATGAGCTGCACACTCCCATTGCAGGTGGTCTGGCTGTTCGGTAGTTTTTTTTTGTTTTTTTTGTTTTATAAAATAACGAAATAGGGTCAAATACACGAACAGCAGACGAAAAAAAAAGGATCCTGGTATTCACCAAAACAGGGGTTTTGTCACAGTTACCTTACCCATTTTTGGCAGGCTTGAGAAAACAAGACTTACATACCCCCATCTCACATGCACTCTCGACCATGATATTACGGGAAACAAAGTCAAAACAAACAAAAAACGTCATCTTTAGCGTGGTGTTTATTTCAGATCTTCCTTTTCAGTCAATAAACAAAAATATGTTAGTACGGCTAACAATGGGTTACATGGAATATTAGAGCAGTCATCACCAATATTCTAGACCAGGGATAGGCAACCTTCGGCACTCCAGATGTTGTGGACTACATCCCCCATAATGCACCTATAATGCTGGCAAAGCATCATGGGAGGTGTAGTCCAAAACATCTGGAGTGCCAAAGGTTGCCTATGCCTGTTCTAGACTAATAAATCTGGCTTCTCTTTATACAATACCACAATCAATATTTTGCAAGTATGAGAAGATTGCCATGATTATAGTACATACGTCAAACATCTGGGTAGGTCAAAGTATGACTTTGGTTCGTTAGAAATGGTCTTATGATCCTCCCAGAACGATTTTATTAATCTGGTCAATGTTCTGATGATCCTCCCAGAACGATCTTATTAATCTGGTCAATGTTCTGACGATCCTCCCAGAACGATCTTATTAATCTGGTCAATGTTCTGACGATCCTCCCAGAACGATCTTATTAATCTGGTCAATATCATGGAGAGTGTGGCGAAACCAACTTCGCCACTGTGAACTGGAGAAGCCTGGTTGCCCGCCTGCTGCCTTTGGACTATGGACCAGACTTTATGGGAATGTGATACCCCAGATAGCTATACCATGGAGCCTATTCATATAATGAAAGACTATGGGAAAGACTTTAGCTCCATGGCAATTGTACTGTGTGAATAGGATCTGCGCGCTATTCGGTAGTTTTGTGCGCTCAGATCCCAGCTATCTGGGGATATGTGAAATGTCTGTGTGTTATGGTCAAAAAGTAACTTTCTGTATTTTAAAGTGTTTTATGTCTTTCTGTAACCATGTGGTTAATGGAGTCTGTCTATGTGCTGGAGATAATTAGATTACTTCTCCAGCACAGAGAAGGCTCTGTAAAAAACAGTCTGAGCTGGGAAGCTAGGGGTTTTAAAAGATACTTTACTAACTTTTGAACCCCTGGTCTGATCCATGCCATTTTTTAATATGTTGTTCCCCTGAATGGATTGATTGTGGATATGTATTTTTATGTGAATGTGATGTATGGTTTTAGAGTTAGGAAAGTTGTGTAAAAGTATATTTTAAACTGTATGCATAATGGGATTATGTGTCACACTAAGGGGAGGGGATGTGTGGGAGGTAACATCTATGTAATTGGTTCTTTTATGCCTCCCCCTGGGTGTGGCCTGTATGAGTGAGTTGGAAATAAAAGCCAGGCTGGATGAGCCAGTCCTCAGTTCCTGTTTAACCCTCAAAATGAAGTGTCGTCTCGTTCTTGGGGGGAATTGGATTGTAAGCTGACTGCCAGGAGTGTAAGCGGATTGTATGCTTTTCTTGTTCAGCTGTTCCAGTTCGGAGTGTTATCTTGTATCCAGTTCGGGAGTTTGGTGTTCTGCAGTAGCTGTGCCTGTCTCTCAAAAAGGGGATTATCGCCTAAACGGATTTTATTCCCTTTTATGCTGAAACGGTCCGTTACAATTGGTGGCAAGCGGCGGGATCGTTCCTACAACCAGAGGGACAGCTACAGGCAACATCAATTCCTGGAGTACAAATTGAGGGCAACGCTAGTACCCGTACAGCGACCCTATCTACGAAGGAATTCGGAAAAATGGAGGAGAAGCTTCAAGATACAGTGTACAGTTACGTACTCCTGGGGTCTGGAGTAGTCCCAGAGGAGGACATGATGAGGTACAGAGATATGGCCAGAGCCAGATTGTGGGACGAAGCCCTAGAAGAAGTACAGTATTCACGAGGGGATCGGCGCCGCAGCAGAAGGCAGCGAATTCTGGCTAGAATGGCAGAGCGGATGCCCCTCCTGAGAAAACAGACCACAGAAAAGTGGGTGACTAGACTAGAGATTCTAGTATATGCAGAACTGGCGCTAGACGACGCATACCAGGCGATACAATGGTACGCAGCTCAGTGTCTCCCCGAGATGGCAGAGTATGAGTTCCCAGAAGGCGGAGATTACACTGACCTTGGCCGATTTTGGGATAACATTGACGATGAGGACTTTGGGAAAGTGACCGACTCTCGTTTTTGGGACCTGTACTACGACCGAGAGGACATGCTGGGTCTCCCTAGCGCTATTGACCTCGAGGCGGACCTACAGTATTTGGTCGCCGAGGAATGGAACCTTGAGGGGGATTACCTGCGACTCATCAATGAGGCCCGGGAAGCGACAACCGGTCCTCCTTCCCAACAGCAACCAGCGGTACCCGAGGTAGCAGATCTCCTAGACTGGTCCTGTGAGCAACCCCAGCAGCAAAGTGATATGCCAGGAGGGCAGTGTGAAGTGCAGGGAGAGGAGAGCAGCGTCCTCCCTCCCCAGCGGCAGGCTGAGTTACAGGGGGCAGAGGTAGTTGTTCCTGCCCCCCAGCAGCAAAGTGATATGCCAGGAAGGCAGTGTGTGTCCCAGGGAGCAGAAGGTGCAGTCCTTCCTCCCCAGCGGCAGTGTGTACCCCAGGGAGCGGAAGGTGCCGTCCTTCCTCCCCAGCGGCAGTGTGTACCCCAGGGAGCTGATGGTGTCGTCCATCCTCCCCAGCGGAAGTGTGTGTCCCAGGGAACAGAAGGTGCAGTCCTTCCTCCCCAGCGGCAGTGAGTACCCCGGGGAGCTGATGGTGTCGTCCATACTCCCCAGCGGCAGTGTGTAACCCAGGGAGCAGAAGGTGCAGTCCTTCCTCCCCAGCGGCAGTGTGTACCCCAGGGAGCTGATGGTGTCGTCCGTCCTCCCCAGCGGCAGTGTGTAACCCAGGGAGCTGATGGTGTCGTCCATCCGCCCCAGCGGCAGTGTGTAACCCAGGGAGCAGAAGGTGCCGTCCTTCCTCCCCAGCGGCAGTGTTTATACCAGGGAGCTGATGGTGTCGTCCGTCCTCCCCAGCGGCAGTGTGTGTCCCAGGGAGCAGAAGGTATCGTCCTTCCTCCCCAGCGGCAGTGTGTACCCCAGGGAGCTGATGGTGTCGTCCGTCCTCCCCAGCGGCAGTGTGTGTTCCAGGGAGCAGAAGGTATCGTCCTTCCTCCCCAGCGGCAGTGTGTACCCCAGGGAGCTGATGGTGTCGTCCGTCCTCCCCAGCGGCAGTGTGTGTCCCAGGGAGCAGAAGGTATCGTCCTTCCTCCCCAGCGGCAGTGTGTACCCCAGGGAGCTGATGGTGTCGTCCGTCCTCCCCAGCGGCAGTGTGTGTTCCAGGGAGCAGAAGGTATCGTCCTTCCTCCCCAGCGACAGTGTGTACCCCAGGGAGCTGATGGTGTCGTCCGTCCTCCCCAGCGGCAGTGTGTGTCCCAGGGAGCGGAAGGTGCCGTCCTTCCTCCCCAGCGGCAGTGTGTACCCCAGGGAGCTGATGGTGTCGTCCATCCTCCCCAGCGGAAGTGTGTGTCCCAGGGAACAGAAGGTGCAGTCCTTCCTCCCCAGCGGCAGTGAGTACCCCGGGGAGCTGATGGTGTCGTCCATACTCCCCAGCGGCAGTGTGTAACCCAGGGAGCAGAAGGTGCAGTCCTTCCTCCCCAGCGGCAGTGTGTACCCCAGGGAGCTGATGGTGTTGTCCGTCCTCCCCAGCGGCAGTGTGTAACCCAGGGAGCTGATGGTGTCGTCCATCCGCCCCAGCGGCAGTGTGTAACCCAGGGAGCAGAAGGTGCCGTCCTTCCTCCCCAGCGACAGTGTTTATACCAGGGAGCTGATGGTGTCGTCCGTCCTCCCCAGCGGCAGTGTGTGTCCCAGGGAGCAGAAGGTATCGTCCTTCCTCCCCAGCGGCAGTGTGTACCCCAGGGAGCTGATGGTGTCGTCCGTCCTCCCCAGCGGCAGTGTGTGTTCCAGGGAGCAGAAGGTATCGTCCTTCCTCCCCAGCGGCAGTGTGTACCCCAGGGAGCTGATGGTGTCGTCCGTCCTCCCCAGCGGCAGTGTGTGTCCCAGGGAGCAGAAGGTATCGTCCTTCCTCCCCAGCGGCAGTGTGTACCCCAGGGAGCTGATGGTGTCGTCCGTCCTCCCCAGCAGCAGTGTGTAACCCAGGGAGCCGCAGGTGCCGTCCTTCCTCCCCAGCGGCAGTGTGTACCCCAGGGAGCAGAAGGTGCCGTCCTTCCTCCCCAGCGGCAGTGTGTACCCCAGGGAGCAGAAGGTGCTGTCCTTCCTCCCCAGCGGCAGTGTGTACCCCAGGGAGCAGAGACCGTCAGTCTCGCACCCCAGCAGCAGGACAAGAGAATGAAAGGGGAGACAGCTGGTCTCCCTTTCCACCAGCAGAGAGAGTGGCAGGGAGAGGAGCCTGCTAACCCCTCTCCCCAGCGTCAGTTTACCGTCCAGAGAGAGGAGCTTGTTACACCCTCTCTCCAGCGGCAGCCTAACCCACCAAGGAGAGATGTTAAGCCCCACGACTGTGCAGATGGGACCGCAGTCTCTGCACTTACAGCACAAGGGGTAGGGACAGTCGGTCCTGTCCCCCAGCCACAGAACGATATATCCAAAGGGGAGACAGTCGGTCTCCAGCAACCAGGCTCCAACCAGACTACTCCCGTGGTAGTGCTGGCAACAGGACAGAGTACCACTGGTCTCTGCCCCCTCAGCAACCCACCAAGGCAGCCTACCAGTCCCCCACACAGCCGTGGTGAGGCACCTGAACCTGGACAAGATTCTCCCTCACCCAGGTGTAGTAACTGTTTATTGTGGGTGGGCTGCTCTGCTGTTTCTTTTTTGTGGGTGGGTTGCTGGACTAACCAGGGCACTGACCGGCAGGAGGTCAGGTACCCTGTTAGTCTAATTGGTAAAGGGGAGAATTGTGGCGAAACCAACTTCGCCACTGTGAACTGGAGAAGCCTGGTTGCCCGCCTGCTGCCTTTGGACTATGGACCAGACTTTATGGGAATGTGATACCCCAGATAGCTATACCATGGAGCCTATTCATATAATGAAAGACTATGGGAAAGACTTTAGCTCCATGGCAATTGTACTGTGTGAATAGGATCTGCGCGCTATTCGGTAGTTTTGTGCGCTCAGATCCCAGCTATCTGGGGATATGTGAAATGTCTGTGTGTTATGGTTAAAAAGTAACTTTCTGTATTTTAAAGTGTTTTATGTCTTTCTGTAACCATGTGGTTAATGGAGTCTGTCTATGTGCTGGAGATAATTAGATTACTTCTCCAGCACAGAGAAGGCTCTGTAAAAAACAGTCTGAGCTGGGAAGCTAGGGGTTTTAAAAGATACTTTACTAACTTTTGAACCCCTGGTCTGATCCATGCCATTTTTTAATATGTTGTTCCCCTGAATGGATTGATTGTGGATATGTATTTTTATGTGAATGTGATGTATGGTTTTAGAGTTAGGAAAGTTGTGTAAAAGTATATTTTAAACTGTATGCATAATGGGATTATGTGTCACACTAAGGGGAGGGGATGTGTGGGAGGTAACATCTATGTAATTGGTTCTTTTATGCCTCCCCCTGGGTGTGGCCTGTATGAGTGAGTTGGAAATAAAAGCCAGGCTGGATGAGCCAGTCCTCAGTTCCTGTTTAACCCTCAAAATGAAGTGTCGTCTCGTTCTTGGGGGGAATTGGATTGTAAGCTGACTGCCAGGAGTGTAAGCGGATTGTATGCTTTTCTTGTTCAGCTGTTCCAGTTCGGAGTGTTATCTTGTATCCAGTTCGGGAGTTTGGTGTTCTGCAGTAGCTGTGCCTGTCTCTCAAAAAGGGGATTATCGCCTAAACGGATTTTATTCCCTTTTATGCTGAAACGGTCCGTTACAGAGAGTCTCCCAGAATCTTTGATTATATATTAAACATATAAGGTTATATTATTTCAAAATGGAGTTCATGAGCAATATGTCTGCCTGTTGCTCAATATCCCACATAAATAGCAGAACTGCAACTCACAGAAACCTAAAGAATAACTTTATGTACAACAGGAGCTTAATTTTTAAAAATAATTTTTAAAAACGTAAACATTGCAGGATGGAATAGAGGGGCAGTTGGACAAGAACCATTTACCTTTTCTCCCAGTTTTCGAAGCGCAGTGAGGATTTCACCTTTCTGCTGTGTATAGAGGTCACGTCCCAGCTTGCCCACCATGAGATCTCGATCCATCTAGATTTAAAAAAAAAAAAAAAAATTATAATAATTTTTTTAAAAATGCAGTTTTTCTGTTAAAGGGATAGTATCTGACCAATTCCCTTCCTTGTTGCTATTACAAATTTGGATCGCTTATAACCCTTTTATGTCTAATCTGCTTTCAGTTCTAACTTTGTGGCTACAGTATTGCTGGAAAGGCATTATATATAATTGCAACTCTTAGAGGGACACTTCGGGCACCAACACAACTTTAATGCATTTGAACGTTTTAACCCCCAATGTCTTCTGTCTGGTGATGATCAGCTCTGCCTCCTCCACATTCATTTGAGTCCAAGACTTGAAGCAAGAATTTCTAGCAGCCTGAGCCATCATGAAATGACTTGAGAAACATAAGGTTTTTGTTATTTCCAAGCCATTTTGTGAATGGGGAGTTATTGATAAACTGAAAGAGTCAGTGGCGCCCAGTCCAAGGTAGAGCTGACTAGCACTGGGAGGCCTGTCAGTGGCCCTCAGTTTGAGGCTGAGCAATCATTAACGGTTTAACTCCTGAAGCTAAGCTGGTAGAGACATCCTGTCACCATAATAACTGTATTTAAATTAAAGGAACACTATAGGGTCAGGAACACAAATAAGTAGTTCTGCATGAAGGAGGAGGAGACACTGAATGTCAGTCACAGCAATGTGCAGCACTACCCCAGAAAGCACCTCTAACAGCTATCTGAGGAGTGGCCAGTGAAGTTATCACTAGGCTGTAATGTAAACACTGCATTTTCTCTGACAAGACAGTGTTTACAGCAAAAAGCCTGACGGTAATGATTCTACTCACCAGAACAAATTCAATAAGCTGTATCCTATATAATGACCTGTGCCCTATAAAATAAGCTGTATATCATTCAATAAGCTGTATCCTATACAATGATCTGTGCCCTATAAAATAAGCTGTATATCATTCAATAAGCTGTATCCTATACAATGATCTGTGCCCTATAAAATAAGCTGTATATCATTCAATAAGCTGTATCCTATACAATGATCTGTGCCCTATAAAATAAGCTGTATATCATCCAATAAGCTGTATCCTATACAATGATCTGTGTCCTATAAAATAAGCTGTATATCATTCAATAAGCTGTATCCTATATAATGATCTGTGCCCTATAAAATAAGCTGTACATCATTCAATAAGCTGTATCCTATACAATGATCTGTGTCCTATAAAATAAGCTGTATATCATTCAATAAGCTGTATCCTATACAATGATCTGTGCCCTATAAAATAAGCTGTATATCATTCAATAAGCTGTATCCTATACAATGATCTGTGCCCTATAAAATAAGCTGTATATCATTCAATAAGCTGTATCCTATACAATGATCTGTGTCCTATAAAATAAGCTGTATATCATTCAATAAGCTGTATCCTATACAATGATCTGTGTCCTATAAAATAAGCTGTATATCATTCAATAAGCTGTATATCATTCAATAAGCTGTATCCTATACAATGATCTGTGTCCTATAAAATAAGCTGTATATCATTCAATAAGCTGTAGTTGTTCTGGTGACTATAGTGTCCCTTTGAGTTTCTTGCAGTGTAATATTTTTGCATCCTCAAATTTTTATATAGTTTTTGCAGAAATACATGTTTTGTGTAATGCTGCACCATAAGTCTGCCTAGTTAGCCAGTCCCTCTTCCTGATCGAACATATGCACACAGTTCAGTCGTAGTACTAAGTGGGCGGCTTTCAATTTATAACCTGGCTGCCAACAGTCAGAGAAACTCTAAATAGGTAGGGATATCCTTACAATCTCTATCCCTGGGTATTCTCCTAATACAGGTTGCATGCAAAACATACATCATATTAATGAGGTCAAAACATCAAGGTTGCATTGTTGCTCAGTGTCCCTTCCATTGACAAGATTTCCCAGCTTCCCCTTGGATTTGTCCTATTGATTACATTTCTATAACACAAGTTAATTTTAAAGAGGCAAAACTTTTTTTTTCCCTTCAGAAATGTCTGTAATAAATGATTTGTGTTAATGCCCAGCCCAACTCAATTTAACCCCTTAATGACACAACTTCTGGAATAAAAGGGAATCATGACGGAATATATCCGTCGTCTGTCCTTAAGGGGTTAAGAAATGGGTTTAACTTATAAATAAATGTAAAAAAAAAAACAAAAAAAAAAACTTACATCGGCTAACCGTGTCCGCAGCTGGCCTGGTTGCTTCTTGGCAAACATCCTAATCACTTCTGGAGTTTTGAAGGCCTGGCTGATAGCTGCTTGAATTGCCTGCATAATTAAGGAAACATTTTTTTTGTAAATCTGTGTGTGGGCAAGAAAAAAAGTAAATAAACAAAAATCACACTTATTCTGCCAATACATTACAGCAGCGCCATTTTGTGGTTTCACCCAAATTTATTTTTTGAGTTTCACATATCACCAGCTACAGTAAATAAATGTATGGTTAGCACATATTGAGAAAGCTCTCACTGATTCCTCCATGGCACCCCATTTTGTAATCCAACACATGAACAAAAATGTATACAGTTGTAGAGTGCAAACACATGGGTGGAATCCCCAAAACAACATAGAATCATACATTCAAATGGTGGAGCAAGTACAACAATGAATAAGTATAGAGCCAATAAAATATTACCAAAGAGAAGGATTACTGGTGATATCCTACTAATAATTCCACGGATTTACCATCTGAGCCATATTTTTTTGGGCTCTACACTTATTCATTACCACAACTACAGGTTTTTTTGTATGTATGATAAAAGTTCAAAGTTGAGTATGCTTTGGGCAGCCTCATGTCAAGATAAAAACATAAGAAAGACTTCACAAGCAACTTTTGTCCTTTAGTGAAAAAAAATCTCACAGCTGTTCTACTATCCTATATATTATATGTCTGCATAATAACATAAAATGTTTTGATTTAGACAATCATTCATTCCACCAGTGGTTTCCACTCAGCCTGTTCTCGCTTGGGGCATAGTACACAGTGTACGAGCATTCAGAGTTCTCACCAGTTGCATCCCGCTCAACTCATCCACCAGAGTCATGTCTCCAGACATTATCTTCTTCAGTGAATCATTAAACTCACTGAGTTGCTCTAGAGTCTCCTTCTTTGTTTCTTCATATTCATCAGCATCCAATTCATCCCTGAAATAATGTCAGTAATTAGATATATTAGGTATACTAGTGATAGTAAGGTGTCCATCTGTATATCAACTCCTTGCTCCATTTTACTTTGCTTTATCTAAAGCAGCAGATTCTATGAGGTCTTCTCCATCTCAGTTCTCTATTTCTGGACCAGCTTCCTCTCTTACCTTCCCTCGATTTTAATTCCACGGCCAGCTCCGATCTCTAACTGAACTCCAGCTGTCCTGTATTTCTGCTTCCTACTTTAGCCTCCTGTTCTTATATGTTTATATTAATACAATCCTACCCTTGCCAGCCACCTGATGGGCATCTGGGTGATGGTGGCGTGCATACTGCTTTGTCTGCCACTCGTATAATAAAGCTACAATCGAATTCTAAGAATAAAATATCTGTAGATTTTTCAAGGAAAGTACATAGATAAAATGTTATCATCTATAATAATTTCCATTCCATAATTGCTTATTAAAGTGAAACCTTAACTTACTTACATAAAATGGATAGAACATAAAACAGTATACACGCTACGATTATATCTTACAAGTCAGGGCCAGGCTTGGCTGCCATTTACCTGCATTCCTCGAGGTCCTGAAGCTGTTGCATTAGTCGATCTAATTGTTCTTCCAAATTCTGCCGCAGTTTCCCCGTCTCAGTCTTCCCTCTTGATGCCATTATGATGTTTTATCCTTGGAAAGTTACAAAATAACTCAGAAAATAACTTTACTGGTTATTATACATGGCAGCATCACATACGGGTCAGCCCCTCCTCTCAACTGTCAGGACAGGACTAATTAAACAATTAACTTTCCAATAATAGCCCCATCCCCTCTAGACCCCTCAGTCTTTTTTTCCTGTCCCAGTTGATAGACAGGGATTTGGGATCCCTTTAAACAAATGTTTTCTTTCTGGGCTCACTACCATGTTTAACATGGTTCTTCCAGGGGGGAGTTCAGCCTCTCTCTCCCCCTGAAGACACTAGTAAACAGACTGCCCTGGCAATCCTATCACCCCCAGCAGCATGGACTAGACGGGTGTCTAACAGTCCGTTTTACCCCCTAACTAAGGGAGTGTGGTAAGCCATCTTACTGGCAGGTGATTCTAGAAGAATGAAGAGGTTGCTTGTGGCACCATGGTTCCTAAAATGCGGCTGGCGTTCAGGATACACCAATGTGAGCTCCGGCATTGCGTCCTTGATTCCAACATGGCGGCCGCAATCTTTTGGTCTGCCCGCGGCACTCTTGCGCAAGCGCGGTAATTTCTCATAGCCACCTATAAAAGTATACCACGGCTAGGATTTCCCCGGGAAATTTAGAAACTCAAGCGTTGGTGTAAGTGTTGGCTGCCTTTGCTTCGTGCATTCATCTCATACAACATAGAATGTGACGGCAGATAAGAACCATTCGGCCCATCTAGTCTGCCCAATTTTCTAAACACTTTCATTAGTCCCTGGCCTTATCTTATAGTTAGGATAGCCTTATGCCTATCCCACGCATGCTTAAACTCCTTTACTGTGTTAACCTCTACCACTTCAGCTGGAAGGCTATTCCATGCATCCACTACCCTCTCAGTAAAGTAATACTTCCTGATATTATTTTTTTAGCCTTTGCCCCTCTAATTTAAGGCTATGTCCTTTTGTTGTGGTAGTTTTTCTTCTTTTAAAGAAGGTTAGGTAAGCTTCAAAATGTTCTAATGTCTTAGAAATATTTAAATATTTCATTGAAACTATTCAAATGTTGTAACCTTATTTAAATTAGATGGATTCTTCTCTCACCTCCCTTAGACATGTATCTAGAAGAAATTGTAATAAAGATTTGTTTAAAAAAAATAAAAAAAAAGTGGGGGTGCAAAAAGAGTGCATTAACGGCCTTTAAGTACTAACATATGGCCTTGTCTTTTCAGCCCTAGAACCTCTCAGGATTCATCTCTAAGCAAGAGGACACAGAAAACTAATCGCTGCCTGGGCTGCAGTTCAAAAGCACCAAAGGGGAAGAACCTGTGCTTCCAATGTATGGAAGAAGTAGCGAAGAGACAAACTAAAAGAAGCTCACCCCAAATGAACTTAAAAATAATGGATTTCGGGGGCGGGGCCTGACCGCCGGTCGGATCAGACACGCTTTGTCTGAGCTCCGGCCTCTGAGCTGGAATACCGGAGCCAACTGCGGATCACAAACAAGAAACCGACCTGAAACTGTGCTCACTGCACCACCAAGACGACTGTGACCCAGGTGATACCCAACAGGAACATCCACGGCGCCAAAGTAACCCGGCCGAGGCCTGAGGCCTACGAGCTTGAGCCGAGAGAGACGGCTGCTCTCCCGGTTCTCCGGCCGGCGGTCTGCCGCTCCCCATGGGCAGCAGCCACCGCAAACCGTACCGCCTCCACTCCGGCCACACCGAGCAATGAGGTCCGTACATGGAATCCCAAGATGGCCGACCAATACCCATCCTGTGCACAAAAAGACCCATGCCAGCACGCCTAACAACGCCTGCTACACGAAGGAGGGGAATGTGGAGACAGAGGGAGAGCGGGGGAAGAGCAAGACCTCCCTGGATCCTTTACCGAAATCGATACTGCTACAGGGTAGGCCAACCAGCGCACCCGACATGCCTGCCATCCAGCGGCCCCAGCAACCCTCGACTGACAAAGAGCAGCCCCACATGTGGAAAACCACAAAGCACACAGCGATGCCGCCCAGGATGCAGCAAGGTTGTTGGCAGGTGGGTGGAATTGACAGAAACCCAATGCACGACCCACCGGAGACTGAACCCCGATGAAGCACCTACCCTACCACGCAAGACAAGCCACCAAAATTGGCATTGGATGACGCAATCCCGACCGGTGCACCCAGAGGCCCGCAGCTTAGGACCCTAACCCTAACTAACTGGCAGCCTCAGATCTGAGAGGTCCAGCGGTACGCTGCTGCCGTTTTGCTTTTTCTAGGCATGTTCCCCATGTCAGACCTCACACAGAGCTTGGTAGCAGAGCGGGATCCGACTCGACACTAGCGGTCACTTGCATACCGGCTTACTTAATTGACCATCCTAGATAACACTCCTCGTGTCTGTAGTATATGGCCTGTAAACTTACTCTGTTTTGCTTGCAGACATGTATAACTCACAATGTTGGTGACCCAGTGCTGAGATGTACATAAATGCAATGCTTTCCCTCTGTGTCTCTCCTCTGTCTTTTCTTGCCTGACGGGCTCACCTTGATTCTTAACTAAGCGAGAATTTAAACTGTTGTAACTATGGCATAAATATGCATGTTTACCCTCCTCAGAAAAGCAATGCCATGTATTTAACATAATCTTAAACTTAACTAAATCAATCATACGCCTGTCTAGCTTAGCATGTTTAAAACAATCTACGATGTTACAAAGCCAGATATTCTCAAGTTTAAAAAAAAAATGTGCTGATTAATCTGCCACACTTTAAAATGCAATGAAAAATGCCTGCAGCTACTGTCGTGGTCCTGCACGCTTGTTGTTACTTCATGCACAAGAAAAATAAAGAATTTAAAAAAAAATTAATGGATTTCGGATTTGCCATCCCTGAAGGTTTTCAGTCAGCATCAAAAGGGGAAATCAAAAGGTATAGAGAAGCTTCTGTCTCTTCGGGATCTAGCCTGGAGCTAAATGATCAGTATTCAGAAGATGAGGAATACTGTGAATACTGGAAATCTCTAGACTCCAGGAAGGTGGACCAACTAATTTCTTTGGTTAGAAGCACCTTAAAAATTCCAGAAGATAGCCAGAAAACATCAGCTTCGAAGATTTGAGATCTGCCAGACCTACTTTCCGCTACACTCTACAATAAAAGAATTGATCCATTCCGAATGGTCCAAACCAGAAAAGAGACTCGCTTTGCAAGCGAAAGTGAAAAGAATGTACGCATTTGCATCAGAGGAAGTAAAGCATTATGAAACCATTGACGCTGCAGTGATCTGTTTAGCAAAGAAGACCATACTTCCCACTGATAGCATGGCGTACCTGAAAGAACCTATGGAAAAGAGATTGGACTCTAATCTGGTTAAACAATATCTGGCAATTGGGCTGGGATTGCACCAAGCGGCAGCTTTAACGTTAGTAGCCAGAAGCATGAAGGTCTGGATTGGACATCTAGCAGAGGATATAACCAGTGGTACTAGCAGAGAGACCTTAATGGAATCCCTGAAAGACATAAAACTGGCAAAGGACTTCATATCTGAATCTGCTTTAGACGTCACAATATCTCTCTCGAAAAGCCTTGCATTGTCAGTAGCGGCTAGAAGACAGCTGTGGCTAGAAGAGCGCTGTGGCTCCATTCCTGGGGAGCAGACTACGCCTCCAAAGCCAGTCTTTGTGCATTACCTTTCCAAGAGGAAAGATTATTCGGTAAAGTCCTGGATGACGCCATTTAAAGGCCGCGGATGAAAGAAAGCCTTCTACCACAGTCAAAACGAAGACGTTACAATGCACCTTACAGGGGCAGGTTTAACAAGGAGAGGTAATTTTGAGATAGTAGGTCATACAAGCCTGGAAGGGAATATAGTAAATCTCAGTGGAGATTTCAATCTTCTTCTTCCAATAGAGGATCCAGAGGTAGAGGTACCTGCCAGAACACAAAATCTTTATAAAGGTCGGGACACCCAGACTGGAATAGCAGAGGGCCCAGTATGGGCGACATCCATCGAAGACAAATGGGTCCTGAGTGTAATCGAAGACAGCTACAAACTAGAATTTGAAGAATTCCCAAGAAATTTCATATTTTATCGATCAAAGGTGTGAGCGGGCGTAAAAAGGCAATGGAGAACTGCCTTCAGCAGTTGATCACACAAGGGGTTATCAAACAAGTCCCTCAAAAATAGGAATGCAGGGGATTCTATTCAAATATATATTTTTGGCATACCAAACCAAATGGGAAATGGAGACTTATTCTGGACCTAAAAAAGAATAAATTTATATCTCAAAAACCTCTCTTTCAAGATGGAGTCCATAGCCTCCATAAAAACAGGCCATCCATCAGGGCAATTGGCTAACATCGATAGACCTGAAAGATGCATACTACCAGATCCAAATATATCAATCCCATCAGAAGTTCCTGAGATTCTGGATATCAGGAAAACACCATCAGTTCCAGGGCATGCCATTTGGTCTGAGTTTGGCACCAAAAACATTCTCGCAGGTTCTCATTACAGTTATTGCAATACTGAAGAAGAGAGGGGTTCAAGTATTCCACTACTTGGACGATATCCTGGTAGTAGTGCAGGAATACCACAGCAGTCCATCAGACAAAAGAGGTGATCTCCACTCTGCAAGAATTTGTGTGGCTTACAAACAGAGACAATGGAACCTCATTGCATCCAGACACAGTGTTCCTTGGAGCAAGTATAAGCACAGAAGCTTCAACAGTTTCTCTATGCCAAGATCGTATTGCTCGAATCAAAAACAAGATTTAGGAACTACTTCCAAGAACAAGAGTTCGAGCAAAAAAAAATAAAAAAAAATGGGATCCCTCACGTCGACTGGGATCCCTCACGTCGACCATAGGTCTGGTCAGATGGGCACATTGGAAGACAAGATAGGCCCAGATGAACTTCCTCAGACATATCAACAAGTCAGCAATGAACTGGGATCAATGGATCATAATTCCCCAAGACCTAAAGTTTCAACTAATGTGGTGGATAAAAGGATCCAATTTGAACAAGGGTTTTTGTCAAGGCCGTTACCAGTAATTCCTGTCTCTTCCGGGTTGACGGACTGTAGCCACACCCCCTCTCTGACGCGGTCTCATCACGCTACATAATGCGACCGCGCCAGACACTGGATTAATGAACAGCGTACCGCGGAATTTAACCGGCTGCCACCTTTCTCTGCAACTTACCTGTGTACCGAACCGGACTGATACTCGACTAACCTCCTTCTCCTTCCCTCGACCACGGCTAGTACCTGGACTCCTCTCGACCTATCTCCCACGGAACCTCCCCGGACGGGACTCTGGGATCAACTTCATCCTCTGGAAGCTAAGTTATCGTTTATACAAACTTTTCCTCAGACTCTTAAGCAATCTTTCTTCGGTCTGCTCTCAAGTTCTCCTATCTTTAGTGCTGTAAACCCGCTCATTAACCATTAAGGCTCCAGCTGATTTCGGATCCTACTATAAAGTTAAAACAAATCACTGCTGGTTACATCTTCATTATAACTCCTTCATTTACTTTAATTAGTGCAATTCAAATTGTACAAGTGGCAATAAGAAACCGCTCATCAATATTGGAGCAATTAAAGATACAGCATCTATGTTTTCTTCAATCAATAATTAAAGACACAGTACCAGTAAATTCTATATTGAACTGTCATTTCTTATATTATCCTCTTTAATTCTGAATCCTCAATTATTTACATTGAAATCTGCAGTTGAGCTCCATCTCAATCTATGTGAACGTAACAGTTTTCCACTGGAAGATTCCCAAGGGGAAGTGATTACAATGGATGCAAGTACAAAGAGGATGGGGAGCTCCTTACAAGAACCTTGTGGCGCAAGGAGTATGGAACAACCAGATCCATCTTCTCCACTCCAACATCCTGGAATTGAGAGCAGTTTTCAAGGCAATGATGTCCTTTGCCATTTACATGAAGGGG